>NW_006922635.1:188947-196844 GCF_000298275.1 Orycteropus afer afer
CTACTTCCATAGTGATACTGCCTCAGAAACCCAAGGAGGGGTCGCTATAAGTCGGGGCCAACTCGACGGCACATAACAACAACAACAGCAGTTTTGCACTGAGTCCTTCAGTGCAGCTTGGACTTCTTTCAATACCATTGCTTCTTGATCATATGTTACCTCCTGAAAAGGATGAATGCAGGCCAGTTCTCTTTTGTACAGTGAGACCTGTATTCCTTCCATTTTCTTTGGTGCTTCCTGCATCATTCAATATTTTCCCCATAGAATTCTTCAATATTGCAATTTGAGGCTTGAATTTCTTTCTTCAGTTGTTTCAGCTTGAGAAATGTTAAGTGTGTTCTCCCTTTTTGGTTTTCTAATTCCAGATCTTTGCACATTTCATCAAAATACTTTACTTTCTTTTTGAGCCATCCTTTGAAATCTCCTCTTTAGTTCCCTTCCATCATTTCTTCCTTTCACTGTCGCTATTCTCTGTTCCAGAGCAAGGTTCATAGTGTCTTCTGACATCTATTTTGTTTTTTTCTTTCTTCTCTGTCTTTTAAATGACCTTTTGCCTTCTTCTTGTAAGATGTTCTTGATGTCATCCTACAACTTGTCTTGTCTTCATTCACTAGTATTCAATAGGTCAAATCTGTTTTTCAAATGGTTTCTAAATTCAGGTGGGAGATATGATTCAGTTTGTATTTTGGCTCTCACGGACTTGTTTCAGTTTTCTTTGGTGTCAACATACATATGAGCAATTCATGGTTTCTTTCACAGTCAGCTCCTCGCCTTGTTTGGTTTATTTATATATTTATGATTTGGGTGAAAGTTTACAGAGCAATTTCATTTTCCACACAACAGTTCATAAACATTTTGTCTCATAAAACTGACTACAATATTCCACAATGCAACTGCTGTATTCCCACTTCCAACACACATTTAACTCTTCCCTGCATCATTCCCTCCCATGCACTCTTGTTCCCTGGGCTGTCTCCCTGTGCATACACAACCCTTCTATCCTCCCATGATTGATCTCTCCAAGGAGTGTATCTCCTAATGTAAATGCTCAGGTCATATGCCTGTCATTTGTTTGGCTGCAAGCCACAGGAGTGGGTTCAATTCCAGACCTGAAGGGCAGGTAGGGGCCATAGTCTCAGAGGTTTCCACAGGCTCTATCAGACCAGCAAACTTGGTCCCTTTTTCTTTTTTTTTTAAATTTTGAGTTTTGTTCCACATTGTTCTCCCACTTTATCCAGGATCTCTAGCATAGATCCCCCTCTGAGTGGTTGACTGTAGTAGCCAGGCACCATCTAGTTCTTCTGGTCTCATATTCACATATGCTGAAGATCACATGGTATGCCAGTCCCTTGGACTAATTGTTTCCATATGTCTTTGGTTTTCTTCATTCTTCTTTGCTCTGGATGAGGAGAGACCCATCGTTGCATCTAGATGGTAGCTTGCAAGCTTTTAAGATGCTAGTCACTACTCGACAAAGTAGGATGTGGAACAATGTTTGTGTGTAGTATGTTATGCCAGTTGAGCTTGATGTTCCCTGCAACTGTAGTCCTAGGGCCACAGGTCAAACTACTGTTTCTCTCATAGTAGCTGGCTGTGGTCTGGCCTTGATTTGACTGAAGATATTTAGTTTCTCCATCACCTCTTTCAAAGATGGTCAATTTAAGGAAATTTCCAGAAATGCAAATTGGATTCAAAAGAGGACATGGAAGGAGGAACATCATTGCTGATGTCAGGCTGATCTTAGCTAAAAAGAAAAAATATGAGAAAATTTTTCACCTGTGTTTTACTGACTATGAAAATGTATTAGATTGTGTGAGTCATAAGAAATTATGGATAAGACTGTGAAGAATGGAAATTCAAAAACACTTAAATGTGCTCTTGAGGAACCTATACATAGAACAAAAGGCTGTCATTAGATGGAACAATAGGATTTTGCATGCTTTAAATAAGAAAGGATGAGTGTCAGGGCTGTATATTTCACAGTAGTTATTCAATCTGTACACTGAGCAAAAATTCTGAGAAGAGGAACTTTAGGAAGAAGAACACAGCATCAGGACATGAGGAAAACTCACCAACAACCTGAGATATACAGATAACACAAGCTTGGTTGCTGAAAGTGAAGGGGACTTGAACCACTTCCTGATGAAGATCGAAGACTAAAATCTCCAGTATGAGTTGCACATTCATATAAAGAAAATATATCCTCACACCTGGACCAATAAGCACAATCATGATAAATGCAGGAAAGAGGGAAGTTGTAAAATATTTCATTTTACTTGCATCCGCAGTCAACACTGATGGAGGCAGCAGTTAACAAATCAGATGCCATATTTCACTGGACAAATCTACTGTGAAACGCCTCTTTAAAGTATTGAGGAACAAAGATGTCAGTTTGAAAACTCAAGTGTGCCTAACCCAAGCCATGATATTTTCAACCACTTCGTCTTCATGTGAAAGCTGGACAATGAGTAAGGAAGACTGAAGAATTGATGCCTTTGAATTGTGGTGTTGGCAAAGAATACTGATAATGCCATGGACGGCCAGAACAACAGACAAATCTGTCCTGGAAGAAGTGCAGCTGGAATGCTCCCTGAAAGTGACAATGGCCAGACTTTCTCATCTCCTTGCATCACGTGGTCAGAAGGGACCATTCCCTGGAGAAGGATATCATGTTTAATAAAGTAAAGGGTCAGAGAAAACAAAAGGGAATATCCTAAATGGGTTCAATCGACACAGTGGCTGCAGTGATGTACTTAAGTACAGCAAGGATTGTGAGGCTGGTGCAGGATGGGGCAGTGTTTCATCCTGTTGTTCTCAGGGTCACTAGGAGGCAGAACCAACTTGATGGCTAACAACAACACGTTAGTCATTAGAGGCAACCAAGGCTAGTCAGTTTGAGAATCAGGGAGGAGAAAGAGCTTTGGGGAGTCCACAAAATTCTCAGCTAACAAACACTAGATTCATAGATAATATATAAATGTTGTTGTTGTTGTTTGCCGTCGAGTCGGCCCCGACTCATAGCGACCCCTCCTTGGGTTTCCAAGTCAGTATCACTACGGAAGTAGGATTGCCCAACCTTCCTTCTGAGGAGTGGCTGGTGGGTTTGAACCGCCAGCCTTCTGGTGAGCAGTCAAGTGCCTTAGCCACTATGCTACCAGAGCTCCTAATATATAAATAGTAGTTAATTAAACACATTTAAAATATAAAATCAGCCTGTCTCTTATAGCTAACTTTGCTGCTCTTTTCTGTTTTCTAGTAGTTTTCACCAGCTCCATGGCACCAGGAAACCAAACATATGTTTCAGAATTCATCCTTTTGGGGCTCTCAGACGAGACAGAGCTGCAGCCCTTCCTCTTTGGGCTGTTCCTGTCCATGGACCTGATCACCTTCACTGGGAACCTGCTCATCATCTTGGCCATCTTCATAGACTCCCACCTCCACACACCCATGTACTTCTTCCTCTCCAACCTCTCTTTCACAGACATCTGTTTCACCTCCACCATTGTCCCAAAGATGCTGCTGAACATCCAGATGCAGAATAAAGTGATTACCTATGAAGAATGCATCACTCAGATGTATTTTTTCATGCTTTTTGGAGCTGTAGACAATTTTCTCTTAACAGTGATGGCCTATGATCGGTTTGTGGCCATCTGTCACCCCCTGCACTACAAGGTCAACATGAACCCCAAGTTCTGTGGCCTCCTGCTTCTGACAACCTGGTTACTCAGTGTTCTGGACTCTTTGTTACATGGATTAATGGTTTTGTGACTCTCCTTTTGTACAGATTTGGAAATACCCCATTTTTTCTGTGAACTTAATCAGATCATCCAACTTGCTTGTTCTGATACTTTCCTCAATAACTTATTGATATATTTTTCAAGTGGATTTCTGTGTGTTATTCCACTCACTGGGATACTTTACTCATACACTAAGATTGTTTGCTCCATTGTGAGAATTCAATCAAGTGGGGGCAAATATAAAGCCTTTTCCACTTGTGGGTCTCATCTCTCAGTGGTTGCCTTGTTCTATGGTACAGGGCTTGGAGTGTATCTGAGTTCTGCTGCTACCCAAAACTCCAGGGAAAGTGCAATAGCCTCAGTGATGTACACTGTGGTCACTCCCATGCTGAACCCCTTTATCTACAGTCTTAGAAACAAGGACATAAAGCAGGCCCTAAGAAAACTTTTCCGCTGACAAATATTGTCTATGTAACAGAATCATTTCTTCTCAGGATAAGAGAAGTGATCATGAGCAACAGAACTCAAAATTATGAAAAACTAAATCAAGATTATTTCATCATTTCATAAATGTGCATTACTACTATAATTCAATCTCCTTCATTTAAAACAAGATAAGCAATCCTTACTTCCATATTTCTTTCAGAAACTTTTTTTAAATGAAAATCTTCCCTTCAACAGGAAATCCTTTCAAGGTGACTGCATATGATTCACTATGAAACAGAACTTCCACTGTTGGCCATGGAGTACCACCAAACATCTATCCCAAGGACTAGCATCATTATTGTCCTCAACCGCAAAAAGTTGAGATATCAAGTTCCAGATTCCTATTTTGGAAAGTCTGTTTCTTGTAATCACTTCTGGTATGAGATATTTGAACTCTTTGGGTTATTTTATTTCAATTGAAGTCTTGTTAAGTATTTTGAACAGAAATTTTATAAGCATGTACTTACTAAATTGTCAAGGGGCAAGTGGTATGTCCTTCAAGTATTGGGAATGACTCCCAGAACAACACTGAAAATCAGAATGACCTAAGAACATTGATATTTCTTCTTTCACTGGGAAGGTGGTGGAATCAAGACTCCACTGAAATTATGGGCTCCACAAACATGATGTATTAGCTGCAATCCAGGAAGTAGGAACCTTTTGTTATAATTGTTACCTGAACACCCATCCCTAAAGCAGCTAGTCAGCTGCTCCAATAGATTGCACCATTGAGTTAAATACAATTCTCGCCACGGGGAATAACTATATCCAGCTCCCAGTCACTCAATGAGACTCAGCGAAGCTGACATACAAACTTAACTACCATATGTCCCTCTGACAATACGACCAAAGTAGGTGAGACCAAGTCTGGCCATTCTCACTTCCGAGGAATATTCCTGCTGCACTTCTTCCAGGATGGATTTGTTCATTCTTCTGGCAGTACTTGATACTTTCAGTACTCTTTGCCAACAACACAATTCAAAAGCATCAACTCTTCTCCTGTCTTCCTTTTCCATTGTCCAGCTTTGCGTGCATATGAGGCGATTGAAAACACCATGGCTTGGGTTAGACGTACCTTCATCTTCAAAGAATTAGCTTTGCTCTTCAGCAGTTTAAAGAGGTCTTTTGAGCAGATTTGCCCAGCTCAATACATTGTTTGATTTCTTCAGTGCTTATTCCATTGATGTTGATTATGGAGCCAAGTAATTTGAAATATTTGACAGCTTCAATCTTCTCTCCTCTTATCATGATACCAGTTATGGTCCCAGTTGTGAGGATTTTCATTTTCTTTATTTTAAGGTGTAATCCATACCGTAGACTAGTCTTTAATCTTCATCAGTAAATGCTTCAAGTCATCTTTACATTCAGCAAGTAAGGTTGTGTCATCTGCATATTGTAGGTGGTTAATGACTCTTCCTTCTATCATAATGTTGTGTTCTTCTTCATATAGTCCAGCTTCTCAGATCATGTTCTCAGCATACATATTGAAACAGTATGGTGAAGAGAAACAACCCTGACACACTCCTTTCCTGATTTTAAACCATACAGTATCCCCTTGTTCTGTTTGAAGGACATCCCCCTGGTCTGTGTACAGGTTCCTCATGAACACAATTAAGTTTTCTGGAATCCCCATTCTTCTTAATGCTCCCCATAATTTGTTATGTTCCACACAGTTGAATTCCTTGTCATTGTCAATAAAAAACAAGTAAACATCTGGTACTCTTTCCTTTGAGACAAGAGCCTTCTGACTTCACCAATGATATCCCTCATTCCACATCCTCTTCTGAAACCAGCTTGCATTTCTGGAAGTTCTCTGTCAAGATGCTGCTGTAACCATTTTTGAATTATCTTCAGCTAAATTTTACTTGCATGTGATATTATATGTGTTAAATAATTTCCACTTTCTGTGGGGTCATCTTTGTTTGGAATGGCTACAAATATGGATCTCTTTCAGTCTTGACCAGGTAGCTGTCTTCCAAATTTCTTGGCATAGATGATTAAGTACCTCCAGTGCAGAATCCATTGGTTGAAACATCTTAATGGCTACCCCATCAGTTCCTGAAGGCTTGTTTTTCACCAATTCCTTCAATGCAGCTTCAGCTTCTTCCTTCAGTACCTCTAGTTCTTGATCAAATTCCATCTCCTGAAATAGAACAACAGTGACCAATTCTTTTTGGAACAGTGTATTCTTTCCATCTTCTTTTGATGTTTCCTGCATCACTCAATATTTTGCCCATAGAATCTTTCAACATTGCAATACCAGGCTTGAATTTTTCCTCTAGTTCTTTCAGCTTGAGAAATGTCGAGTGTGTTTTTCCTTTTTAGTTTAATTACTCCAGGTATTTGCACATATCATTATACTAATTGACTTTGTCTTATCAAGCTGCTCTCTGAAATCTTCTGTTCAGCTCTTTTATCTTGTCATTTCTTCATTTGGTTTAGCTACTCTCCACTCAAGCACAAGTTTCAAAGTATCTTCTGATATTCATTTTGGTCTTTTCTTCCTTCCCTGTCTTTTAAATGACCTTTTTCTTTCATCATGGATGATGTTCTTGATGTTATCCCACAATTCCTCTGGTTTTCAGTCATTGGTGTTCAATGTGTCAAATCCATTTTTTAGATGGTTCTAAATTCAGATGGAATATAATCAAGGTTATATTTTGGCTCTCTTGGACTTGTTTTAATTGTCTTCAGCTTCAACTTGAACTTACATATGAGCATTTGATGGTCTGTTCCACAGTCAGCCCCTGGCCTTTTTTTGGCTGTAAATATCAAGCTTCTCCATCACCTCTTTGCACAGAGGTAGTCGATCTGATTCCTGTGTATTCCATCTGGAAAAATCTATGTGGGAAGCCACCATTTATGTTGTTGGTAAAATGAATTTACAATGAATAAGTCATTGGTTTTGCAATATTCTATCCTGTGATCTCCAGTGTTATTTCTATCACTGAGGTCATATTTTCCAATTACCAATTATTCTTCACTTCCAACTTTTGCATTCCAAGCAGCAATAATAATGAACACATCTTGATTGCATGTTTGGTCAATTTCAACCTGCAAAAGTTGGTAAAAATCTTCAAATTCCTCATTTTTGGCTTTGGAGCTTGGTGCATAAATTTGAATCTCACTCACTGTCATTGAGTTGGATCTGACTCATAGAGACCCTGTGTTAGACTGGGATCTCTAGAGAAACCAAAAACCAGCCAAGTTTATATATATAGAGAGGGGGGGGGAGAAATTTATCTTAGGAAAATGGCTCACAAACATATAGAAGCTGGCAAGTCCAAAGTCCCTGGAGGAAACATCGGGCTGGAGGCAGACTTAGCTTCCACAACCACAGGGGGCTGAGAAGCTGAAGGCTGGCAGGCAATACACAGGCTGTTGACTTCAACAAAAGATGAATCCAAGATCTCCATGCTGAAGGGTGGTCTGTTCACTCATGGAAATTTGTAGGCAGCACACCAGAGTCCCGATCCACAGAAGAATGTCTCTCTTCTCGAGATGTCCCTGGGTATCGTGGAAGTAGGCCCCACCTCCCCTTGGGCAGATTGGTCACTCAGAACATAGTCATCCAACCCCATCATGGGAACAACCACAGCAGTTGGCACACAGCTCCAACCATGACAGTCCACCCCTTGTCAACTTGGCAGTTGTACACATCTTCTTAACCATAT
>NW_006922635.1:198008-198764 GCF_000298275.1 Orycteropus afer afer
AGCATATACAACCTCCTGAAGAACATTGCCCCAACCCTTCAAGGTATTGCCACCTAGCTGGTGCCGTATTTGTGTTTTTAAGAGGCCATTCCATCATTGTATCAAACCAGCTGTTTCAGGATGATGGGGAACATGGTAAGACCAGTGAATTCCATGAGCATAAGCCCACTGCCTCACTTCATGTGCTGTATAATGAGTCTCTTGATCTGAAGCAATGCTGTGTGGGATGCCATGATGATGGATACGGCATTCTGTATGTCCATGGATGGTAGTTTTAGCAGAAGCATTGCATGCAGGGAAGGCAAATCCATATCCAGAATAAGTATGTATTCCAGTAAGAACTAAATGCTGTCCTTTCCATGAAGGAAGTGGTCCAATGTAATTGACCTGCCAGCAGGTTGCTGGCTGATCACCCCGAGGAATGGTTCCATATCACAGACTCAGTGTTGGTCTCTGCTGTTGGCAGATTGAGCACTCAGCAGTGGAAGTAGCCAAATAAGCCTTGGTAAGTGGGAGTCCATGTTGCTGTGCCCATGCATAACCTCCACCCCTGCCACCATGGCCACTTTGTTTGTGAGCCCATTGAGCAATGACAGGAGTAGCTGTGGAAAAAGGATGGCTGGTTTCCACCAAATGTGTCATCCTATCTACCTGGTTGTTAAAGTTCTCCTCTGCCGAGGTCACTTTTTGATGGGCATTCACATGAGACACAAATACCTTTACTCCTTTGGCCCATTCAGAGAGATCTATCCACAT
>NW_006922635.1:200034-200612 GCF_000298275.1 Orycteropus afer afer
CCCACTCAAAACTAGCAGCTTTCCAAGTCACTTGATAAATAGGCTACAGCAACACACCCAAATGAAGGATATGTTGCCTCCAAAATCCAAAGAGACTCACCAGATGTTGTGCCTCCTTTTTAGTTGTGGGGAAAGTCAGACACAATAACTTACCCTTCACTTTAGTAGGAATATCTTGATATGCCCCACACCATTGAACCCCTAGAAATTTCACTGGGGTAGAAGGTGCCTGAATTTTCGTTGGGTTAATTTCCCAACCTCTAGCATGCATACGCCTCCCCAATAAGTCTAGAGTCATTGATAGTTCTTCTTTACTAGGTCCAATGAGCATAATGCCATCAATATAATGGACCAGTGTGATGTCTTGTAGAAGGGAAAGGTGATCAAGATCCCTACGGACTAAATTATGACATGGTGCCAGGGAGTTGATATACCCCTGAGGAAGCACTGCAAAAGTATACTGTTGGCCTTGGCAGCTGAAGGCAAACTGCTTCTGATGGTCTTTTGAAATTGGTATTGAGAAAAAAGCATTGGCCAGATCAATAGCTGCATACCAAGTACCAAGAGATGTACTAATT
>NW_006922635.1:202017-203173 GCF_000298275.1 Orycteropus afer afer
CATAATCCATGCCTCAGTAAGCCAACCAAATAAACTATTAGATCCTTTCCTAACCTCTTGAGCTGAGACATTGAATGAAGAATCCATACTTAATGGACCTATATCAATAAACTCAGACTGATGCAATCTCACATTCCTTGCATCATTATCCCACACCCTCAGTAGCCATTCCCATACATATTCTCCAGCTTACTGTCTGTACATGTTGGTAAAATCATGTAGGTCTTTTTGGGTATAGCGTATCACCTCCTCAGTTACACTTTCTATTTCACCTCTTGGGGCTCGTTTAGACTTGACTTTGTTATTGGCCTAGCCGCCAGAATCGGTGCTTGAGACAATTCCTGAGAGCATTCAGGAAAGTCTTCCATTGCCTCTGCCTCACACAATAACCCTGCAGGACCGGTTTGGCTAGTCCCCTCAAACTGAGGGGGAGGGGATGATGGCTTTACAGTAATCCATTCAGATGGGAGGGATTCAACAGAATTTACAGGCTCCATATCCTCATCTTCCTGATCATCTGTCCATGTGTCCCCATTCCAGGTTTCAGGATCCCATTTTTTTCCCAATAAATACCCTCAGTTTAACGGCAGACACCATTCTGGGTTGGCACTTGAGCTGGCATTGAAATTCAGCCACTCTTACCATGGTGTTGTTGTTGTTATGTGCCGTCAAGTCAAACCTGACTCATAGCTACCCCTCCTTGGGTTTCCAAGGCAGTATCACTACAGAAGTAGGATTGACCAACCTTCCTTCTGAGGAGTGGCTGGTGGGTTTGAACTGCCAGCCATCTGGTTAGCAGGCAAGTGTCTTAGCCACTATGCTACCAGACCATAAGACTCTTGATTTGGGTTGCAGCTATGTCAGCTCTGTTAGTAGAAGCTATATGGCTTTCTTTCAGAGCACAGCTGGAAGCACTGAGGTCATTTATACAGTGCTTAAGCCGAGACTCAGCAGCTTTGAGCCCATCTTGCTCTTTCACCAATTCATCCATTGTAAGTAGGAAACCAGCCAGCTTCCTTATACTCCTCATTCTGACAAAATTGCAGAAAAGTATCAAATATCCCATCACCCAGAGCATCACTTCTCACAAGTACTTGATCTATTGGTGGCACTATTTCACATAATAATTTTGCAACCTCATGCCATGGATTAGTAG
>NW_006922635.1:207253-210387 GCF_000298275.1 Orycteropus afer afer
GTTTTAAACACCAGAGGCTCAGCCTCAAAACTAACATCTATATGTCACCACAGTAGGACAAACCGACAGATAAGTTTGTCTTGCTGTTGGAGACCTCTCATATCACCCCCACCTGGGTCCCTGTGGCTGACTGTTCCTCTGTCTGGCTACCTGGTTTTTAATCCCCTTTCTCTTGCTCTTCTGGCCTGCTGCTTTGGACGTCCCTGAGTTGTCCCTGGGGCTATGGTGCCACCAGAGCTATGGTGAATAAATGTTTTGTGAGTTAGTAAATGAAAAAATAATTGAATGAGATTAAATATCCAACAATGGTAGGGAAAGGACATGCTGTGAATCAAGGAGAAATACTAGTGCGAGAGGGAAGCCCCATTAACAAAAGTCAACACCAGAGGAGACAGGCTAGACAAAGAAGACGTTTTAGTGTATCCAGAATCATCCTCCAGATTCAGAGACTTTACCTTGGCAAAAGTTTGAATCATTAAACTAACTTTATTTGTTATTCTTGTTTATAGTCCTACAGTTACTACCATTAAGAGAGGGTCCCCACTCACACCGCATTCCCCAGCACCTGAGATGATGGCGCAGCTCACCCAGATACTACCAGGGAAGAGTCTGAGTTCATCAACACTGTTTCTTCCTTGCACACTGTGAAAGTTAGAAGCTGTGCCCCAGGAAGGCAGCGAGGTGGAACCACTCATGAGGCCTCTGAAAGACACAAGTATGTTTTCTCATCACCTGAAGTTAGTCAAGTGGCTTTGGGTTGGTGTAGGGGAAGTATTTACAATTTCATGGCTTTAGAGGATGAATTCCCAGGTGCCTCATTAATGAACTACTCTTTTGGCTTACACTCGCTGAGAGATTTAAGTCTCTGGAGCTAAGAAAGAAACAAAATGCACACTCATGCCAATTTTGACACTTGGGAGACAGCTTGCAGCTCCACATACATCTTTTATCTCACTGGACTCCTCCTTCCCAGGAAATGTTCACCTCTCATTAGGTGTATCTCTAACATTTAGGGTAACCCTTAAGGATTGCTTTATCAATCTCTGGGGTGTATTTCCTTCTCTAAGCCTCCATTGACTCCATTGACTCCTCAGATCTCAGAATGATCCCTTGTTATCGTTTCTAAGCAGCAACCACTGAGATGGGGGTGGGGGGAATCTCAATACCAGTGGGAGATATTGAAAGCCCCAGTGTGTCCTAGCAGGCTGCCACTGATACTACCTGGGCAGAAGGAAGGATGCTGCTTTACCATGGAGCCGTGATGGTAAGAGAAAGTGTAGACTTTCCACCTGATCTCCACTGAACCCTTCTCAGTTGGGTAGAGCTAATTACCACCCAGCAGGGATGAAATTTCCAGCTCCTCATTTAGCTTCCTCTAACATTACAAGGGGGAGCTCTGGTAGCATAGTGGCTAAGGCACTTGAATGCTAACCAAGAGGCTGGCGATTCAAACCCACCAGCCACTCCTCAGAAGGAAGATGGGGCAAACTACTTCCATAGTGATAATGCCTTGGAAACCCAGGGAAGGGTCGCTATGAGTCAGGTCCAACTCTTCCGCACATAACAACATAACAACAACAACATTACAAGGAGTAGAAAGGATTATCACCTTTACAGCCAGAGAAGGGGTAGAAGTCTAGGCTCACTCCATGGCCTTTGCTGACTAGAGTGGGGTTGGGACCACAGTTTTTTCTATAGTGTTTGCTGGGGTAGGGTGGTTATTATGTAAAATATTCTTTCCTGATGAACTGCCATTTTCATGGTCCTTTGAATAGATTGAGGAAGTTTTTTGGGAAAAGGCAATCCTCAAGTACCCAATCCTGGATACATAAGGCAAAAAGAACACCCAGGGAATTCGCCATGTTGATCCTTGGATCTTGATGTCCCTACTCAGTATACTTTCCTCTCTACATGCATACAGTCTTCTTAAGTTTGTTTTATATGGAATTCCCAGGATTTTTGCAACTTGGATTGTTGTTTTAATTGACATAAAGTTCTATAGAATAAAATGCAGAGCTTGTAAATCTATAATTTCTGAGTTTTGGCAAAAATATACAATCATGTAACAATCATTCCAATCCAGATACAAAACATTTCCATAACCCCAAAAAATTCCCTCATGCCTCTTGCCAGGAAATACTTCCCCATTATCAAGACAACCACTGTTTTTATTCATATCACCATAGTTCAGTTTTCCCTATCTTTAACTTTATATAAAAAGAATTGTAAAATATGTACTATTTTGTACTTCACTTCTTTTGCTCAGTATCATATATTTCAGAGCATTTCATATATTTTTGTGTGCAAAAATAGTTAATTTCTTTATAATCCAGAGAAGTATCTATTGTATGTTGTTGTTGTTGTTGTTGTTATTTGCCGTTGAGTTGGACCTGACTCACAGTGACTCCTCCTTGGGTGTCTGAGGCAGTATCACTGCAAAAGTAGATTGCCTCATCTTCTTTCCGAGGAGTGGCTGGTGGGTTTGAACCGCCAGCCTTCTAGTTAGCAGTCAAGTGCCTTAGCCACTATGCTACCAGAGCTCCCATCTATTGCATAAATATCCTAAAATTTACTTATCCACTCTCTTTCTGATGAATATCTGAGAAAAATTCTAGTTTTAAGATTCTCTAATAAATCTGCCTCAAACATTTTTTACACACATCTTCTTTTAAACATTTTCTGTGCATCTTTTTGAAAACACATATATTCATTTCTCTTACATAAATAACTAAGAGTACAACTCCTGGGTCAAAAGGCAGGTGGGTATCTAACTTGATAAGAAGCTATTAAACTGGTTTCTGAAGTGGTTGTGCCATATGACAATCCCATCATCAAAGTACAAGAGTTCCAGTTGTACCCAATCCTGACCGCCACTTCGTGGTGCCAGTTTTTCTTTTTGAGCATTCTCATCAGGGATAGAATACTCAATAAGAAAGGAAAGCATGTGCTTAGGCATCAACAAAACAGAGGCACCAGTTGTCCAAAGCTAACATGCATAGATGTCAAGCAAACAGGACACAAGGAAAAGTGAGCATCACAGTGGAAGGGAACTGGCAGGAGACCAAATGAAATTGACCAGCTCCAGTGTGTGACAGGTGGCAGGCAGGACCCACGCCCAGAGCCAACAAAGAGAG
>NW_006922635.1:224489-225843 GCF_000298275.1 Orycteropus afer afer
AAAAAAAAAAAAAGTCCTAGAGACTCAACAAGAAAGCTACTGGAACCATTAGAGGGATTCAGCAAAGAAGTAGGGTACAAGATCAACATATAAAAATCAGTCTGATTCCTTTACACTAAAAAAGAGAACTCTGAAAAGGAAATCAGAAATTGAATACCATTTTCAAGGCCATTCAAAAGACAAAGTAGTTAGGAATAAATCTAGCAGAGAAACAGAAGACCTATTCAAAGAAAACTACAAAACACTAATACAAGAAACCAGAAGAAACCTACATCAGTGGAAGAATATACCATGCTCATGGATAGAAAGGCTTAACTTTTTGAAGATATCAATGATACCCAAAGTGATCTACAGATATAATGTAATACTGAGGAAATCTATCACCATTCTTTAAAGAAATGGAAAAACTAATCATCAACTTCATATGGAAAGGAAAAAGACCCTAGGTAATCAAAGCTCTAATAAAAAACAAGAACAAAGTAGGAGACCTCACACTCCCTGATCTCAAAATCACAGTGGTCAAAACAGATCTTGGCACATTGATGAACATATAAAACAGTGGAACAGAATTGAGAGCCCAGAAGTAAATCAAACTACTATGCAGAGCTGATCTTTAACAATGGGTCAAAACCTGTTGAATGGGGAAGACACAGTCTCTTTAACGAATGGTACTGGCAAAACTGGTAATCCATTGGTAGAAAAATGAAACAAGACCCATATTCCTCAACATATACAAAAACTAACTCAAGAAGAATAAAAAACTTAACTATAAAACCTAAAGCCATAAAAATCATCAAAGAAAAAATAGGGGCAAATTTAGAGGTTCTAACGCATGGCATAAATACACTATAAAACGTAATTTAAAATGTACAGACAGCATAATATAAACTACTTGACTGAGACCTCCTGAAAATAAAACATTTATGTACATCAAATGATTTCACTGAAACAGAACCTACAGACTGGGGAAAAAATTTGGCAACAACATATAAGACAAAGGCCTAATTTATCACATTTATAGAAAACTTCAACAGCTAAACAACAAAGAGTCAAACAATCTAATTTTAAAAAGGTCAGAGGGCCTGAACAGACACTTCACCAAAGAAGACATTCAGGAGTATAACAAACACATGAAGAAATGCTCATGATCTGTGGGCACAAGTGAGATGCAAATCAAAACAACAGTGAGATATCGTCTCACCCCAGCATTAACAACAAAGTTCAAAAAATAGAAAGCACATGCTGGTAAGGGTGTAGAGGGATTGGAACCCTCATACAGTGCTAGTGCTTCTGTAGAAGGATACAACCATTGTGAAAAGGGGTATGGCACTTCCTTGTTGTTGTTGTTGTTGTT
>NW_006922635.1:227201-232363 GCF_000298275.1 Orycteropus afer afer
TGCCTGGTCCCGTGCCAGCTCATGATCCTTGCTACACTTAAGCCCATCACTGCAGCCACTGTGTCAATCCATCTTGTTGAGGGCCTTCCCCTCTTTTGTTGACCCTCTACCTTACCAAACATAACATCCTCCTCTAGGAACAGACCCTTCTTACAACATGACCAAAGTAGGTGAGATGAAGTCTGATCATTCTCACATCTAAAAAGGGAAAACCTTATGAATAGCAGAGAAACACTGTCTGAAAACTTCTTACTTATAACCAAACACCTTGAAGGAATGAGTCACTGGGCATGGAGACTCAGAACAATAGTCTCAGGGGAAAATAAGGCCAACTGGCATAACATAGTCCACAAAGACAATGTTCTAATCCTATTTTGGTGAGTAGAGTCTGGGGTCTTAAAAGCTGTGAGCAGCCTTCTAGGTACAACTATTGGTCTCTCCCCATATACGGCAAAGAAGACTGAAGAAAATCAAATATACAAGGAAATAATTAATCCAAAGAAATAATGGCCCACATGTATATCACCCTTCATGACCCTGAGACCAGAAGAACTAGATTCTGAACTCTGTCTCTCATGAACAACTCTATAATCTTGAGAAAAATAATCCTATTACACAAAGAATGCTTCTCAGTTGAAAATTTTTCGTAGGGCCTGTTTTATGTCCTTGTTTCTAAGACTGTAGATAAAGGGGTTTAGCATGGGTGTGACCACAGTATACATCACTGAAGCTATTGAAACATCCCTGGAGTTTTGGGTAACAGTACTACTGAGATAAACTCCAAGACTTGTACCATAGAACAAGGAAACCACTGAGAGATGAGAGCCACAAGTGGAAAAGGCTTTATACTTGCCCCCAGCTGATGAAATTCCCCAAATGGAGGACACAATCTTAGTGTAAGAGAAAATTATTCCAGAAATTGGTACAACACTGAGAAATCCAGTTAACAAATATATTACTAAGTCATTGAGGAAAGTGTCAGAACAAGCAAGTTGGATGACCTGATTAAGTTCACAGAAAAAGTGAGGGATTTCTAATTCTGTACAAAAAGACAGTTGCAAAACCATTAAGCCATTTAGTAGAGAGTCCAGAACACTCAATAACCAGGATGTCAGAAGCAAGAGGCAACAGAACTTGGGGTTCATTTTAACTGTATAGTACAGAGGGTGACAGATGGCCACAAACCGATCATAGGCCATCACAGTCAAGAGAAAGTGGTCAAATGCTGCAAAAAGCAAGAAAAAATACATCTGGGTGATGCAAGCTTCATAGGTAATAACTTTATTCTGCCTCTTGATATTCAGCAGCATCTTTGGGATGATAGTGGAGGTTAAACAGATGTCTGCAAAAGAGAGGTTGGAGAGGAAGAAGTACATGGGTATGTGGAGGTGGGGGTCCATGATGATGGCAAAGATGACGAGCAGGTTCCCAGTGAAGGTGATCAGGTACATGGACAGGAACAGCCAAAAGAGGAAGGGCTGCAGCTCTGCCTCTTCTGAGAGCCCCAAAAGGATGAATTCTGAAGCATGTGTTTGGTTTCCTGGTTTCATGTAGCTGACGAAACTATGGGGGGGGGAGAGAGCAATGAACACTTAACCATTAAAGCTTAAAAGACACGTTACTGTTTAGATTTTACATGTTTAATTAATTAATTAATATCTATAATCTCTAGATCTAGTGCCTGTTAGCTGAAATTTCATGGGATCCCAATTGCTCTATCTTTTCCTTGATGCTGAAACTGACTAGCATTCCTTTCTGGTAATTCCTCAAGACTTTGTTTAGTTTATTCAACAAATATTTTTGACCAATTATTTTATCCCAAGTGTTTCTGAAGACACTGGGAATAGCAGTAAAAGTTAATTTAAAAATCCTTGTCTTTCAATATTTTTCTAGGATATGTGTTTATTGGAAATGGGGGTCAATAAACTACGAATAAATTAGTAAATGATTTATAGTGATTATAACTATGAAGTAAATTAATGCAGGATAATAAATTATAGAGTTAAAAAATTATTGTTTGTAGGTTTCTTCCGCTAAAAAGTCTTTGAGCGAAAAATATGAAGACATTTAGGAAGTTAAACAAACAAGCAAAAAAAAAACCTCACTGCTCTCAGTTGGATCCAACTCATAGTCACATCTCCTTGGGTTTCCGAGGCGGTATCACTAAGGAAGCAGATTGCCCAACCTTCCTTCTGAGGAATGTCTGGTAGGTTTAAACTCCCAGCCTTCTGCTTAGCAGTTACATGCCTTAGGCACTACACCACCAGAGCTCCCTTTAGGAAGGTAGCCAATCTGAAAAAAAGATCTGAGAAGAGCATTTTAGGCAGGGATATAGACAGTGCAAGTCTCAGAGACTGTAGCTTTCCTCACAGCATCAGCAAAGGGGACAGTGTAAGTGACATGGAAAATGGAAGGTAAACAGAGGTTGTAGTTAAGAGCAGAGTTGAAGAAGAGGAACCAAGATGGCAGACTAGGCAGCTGCACTATCCAGACCCTCTAAAAGAAAGGCTTGAGAAACCAAGGAAAATGGCTACAGATGACAATCCTGGAACCTAGACCTTCTAAGGAAAAGATAAAGAGTAGATCAAATATCAGTTAGAGGAAGAGACATGAAAGTCATGAACAAGGGAAAGTAAACTGCCATTTGGAATTATCACAAGCAACATTCTGATCTGAGAAGGAATGAGATAAACTGTTGCACTCACCCAAGACTGCCCCAGCATCCACATCAGTGATCAGGTGAAATGGAGATGTGATTTCCCACCTTACCTTCCCCCCCTAGCCTACCAGATGGTAGCCAACTCCCACCCAATCTTCCCTCTGCTTTTCTGCACAATCAGTGATCAGAGACTCATATCAATCATCACACTTGCTACCCAATCCACCTTTAAACAGGTGGTGAGTGCCCTGAATTGCCAAATTAGCAATGAGTAACATGCCAACCTTGTTACCTGGATATATTAAAACAAAATAAAAATCAAGGTTCAACAATCCAACATACAATCAACAAATTATTACAATAGCACTATATGTCTCAGAGACAACAGAAAACTTCAAATCACACACACACATGCACACACAGGACAAGATGGCTCAAACAAGTCACCAAACTGCAAGGCCAAAAAATATTCCAGAAGGAAACATGTTATTGGAACTACCTCATAAAGAATTAAAAAGAATTATATTTAGGTATTTCAATGGCTGGAGAGAAAGTTCAAGGAAACCTCAGTAAAATCATAGGAGAACACAGACAAAACTCTAGAACATTTTTTTTTTAAATCAAGTACAAATTGACAAAATAAATGAAATATTAGAAACCATACAAAAACAGCGAATAGAAAACCAAAAGATGGATACTAAAATCTCTGAAATAACTAACGCATTGGAAGGACAAAGGAGGAGAACTGAATCAGTAGAACACAGAATTAGTGAGATTGAAGACTAATCTCTCAACACTAATTTGTGAGAGGAACGATCAGAAAAAAAATTAAATGAAGAAAGCCTAAATGTTATGTTGGGCACATAAAGAGGAATAACTTATGTGTGACTGGAAATCCAGAACAGAAAGAGAAAACACACATACACCACAAAAGCTGTTAAAGATTTGTTGGAAGACAACTTCCCTAATATCATGAAAGATGAGAAAATATTAAATCAAGAACTCAATGGGAAGGATAGGAAGATGGTGTCATAACTGACACATTTTTCCTTCAACCAACTTAACCCTGAATAACTAGGTAAAGCAGAAAGAAATAATTATAGTGGAGTTATGAGCAACTAAGGAAAAGATAAAGTATAAGATTTAGTGAAGGTGGAGAAAAACAGCAGATTAAACAATTGGGAAAAATAAACAAATCTGCGTAGGTTGTAGAGATAGAGAGAAGGAGAAGGAGAAGACTCATTGGAAATACAAAAGAGGTCAGCAGAGAGAAGGAGGGGGAAAAAATCATGGAACCCACAGAGACATTGGGGACTCAGAATACCCACACAGAGAGTTTTTGACAGAAACCTTGGGAGCTGAGTGAGTAGATAATTTTACTGGGAAATAGATCAAGACACCCTCTCCCTTGGCTTGGGCTGCCACAGAGTTCGAAAAGGAGTTGGAGAAAGGGAGAAACTCCCTCCAAGTAGGCAGAGCACCGGAGCGAGTGGACAGTGGTGGTCTGGGGTTCAACTCTTCCTGACACCTTTTCAGCAAAGAGTGGACTGGGGTACTGGGTTTTTGTGACTTCTCAATCCAAGAGGAAAGTAGTGGCTCTCTACCCATAGGAGTCTCTGTTGATTTTGAACCACAGGTCTTTGACTAACAGTAGGAGGTCATCATTAATAGCTTCTTCAGGAATACACAAAATTAACTGCCTCTGTTGGCACTCCTGACTGAACTGTCTTGATCAAATGTGGAAAACGGGGACTCTCTACTGGCACCTTTTTTCTTTTTTCCTGTTCTCCCCTGCCTCATCCAATAGAAAGAACACATTAAACCACCACCAGGCAACAAGAGTTATTACACTGGACACCTCACCCAATAGGTAACACCAATACCTCCTGCACCACAGAATCAATGACAGACAGTGGACAACACGTGCTCATCCCAACTCCAAATCCTCTTCACAATGAACAGAGACCTGCACCCACATCCCTACCACTGATTCCACCAACACAGAGAGAACTGGAGAGCAACCCAGTATAGCTAAGTTAATAACCAAAAAAGTACACCTGCTCCACACTTTCAGATATAGTAAAACACAAAATCAGGGTGAAACAAATCAATACATAACTAGCAATTAAAGACACCAACTTCAGAATGTCTAGGAAACAACAGATAGCCTTATATCAAACACAAACAAAAAAAAAAAGACAAGATGATAGAAATAAAAGCCTAGGGTAAAGAATTATCTATCATGGGAGAAGAATGAGCAATAGAACTATCTGATAAGGAATTCACAAGGAGATAGATAGATAGATAGATAAGATAGACAGATAAATATAGACACAGATACAGATATAGATATATAGATACACCTTCTGGATTTGTGGTTTGTTGTCATTTTGCCATCGTGTAGGCCCTGACTTATAGTGACCCCTCCTGGTGTTTCTGAGGTGGTATCACTACGGAAGTAGATTGCCCAACCTTCTTTCCAAAGAGTGGTTAGTGTATATAT
>NW_006922635.1:232578-233779 GCF_000298275.1 Orycteropus afer afer
ATGAGTCGGGGCCCACTCGACGGCAAATAACAACAACAACAAATATATATATATAATCCCCCTAAGCAAACTCTGAAAGAAGAAAACTACATGGTTTTCTACCTAAACTGTCCCAATCAAAGACAGAATACTAGAACAGACCCATAACACAAGGAGAAAAGTAGAAAATCATTAAAAAAAAAAAAATCCCCCCCACACAAAAAAGTCCTGGCCCACATGGCTTCACTGGATAAGTTTTCTAAACATTCACAGAAGAGTTGACACCTGTACTACTCAAACTATTCTAGAACATAGAAAAAGATGGAATACTCCCAAATTCATTTTATGAAGCCAGCATAACACTGATACCAAAACCAGGGAAACCACTCAAAAGGAAAACTACAGACCAATATCCCTCATGGATATAGATGTAAAAATCCTCAACAAAGTCCTAGCCAACAGAATCCAACAACATACCAAAAAAAAAAAAAAAATCATGACCAAGCAGAATTCATACCAGGTATGCAAGGATGGTTTAACATCAGAAAAACAATCAGTGTAATCCACCACACAAACAAAACAAAGGGACCACATGATCATATCAATCAACACAGAAAAAGGTATTTGATAAAATGCAACCCCATTCTGTCCAGAACTCTCAGCAAAATAGGAATAGAAGGGAAAATCCTCAACATTATAAAGAGCACACATGCAAAGCCAACAGTTAGCATTATTGTTAACAGAGAAAGACTCAAAACATTCCATTTAAGAACGGGAACCAGACGAGGATGCGCTCTATCATCACTTCTATTTAACATTGCATTGGAAGTCCTAGCCAGGGCAATAAGGTAAGAAAGAGAAATAAAAGGCATTCAAATTGGCAAAGAGGAAGTAAAACTATATCTATTTGGAGATGACATGATCCTACACATAGAAAATGCAAGAGACCCAGCAAAAAAATTACTGATACTAATAGAAATGTTCAACAAAGTGTCAGGATACAAGGTCAACATCCAAAAATCTGTTGGATTCCTCTACATCAACAAAGATACTTCTGAAAAGTAAATAAGGAAAATAATACCATTTACAATAGCTACCAAAAGATAAAATATTGAGGTACAAATATTACAAGAGACAGAAAAGACCTGTTGTTGTTGTTGTTGTTAAGTGCCGTCGAGTCGTTTCCGACTCATAGCGACCCCATGCACAGCAGAACGAAACA
>NW_006922635.1:234804-236500 GCF_000298275.1 Orycteropus afer afer
AGTACAATCAAGTGCTCAGGGATTCCCATTCTTCTCAATGTTATCCATAATTTGTCATGATCCACACAATCAAATGCCTTTGCATAGTCAATAAAACAGAAAAGACCTATACAAAGAAAACTATAAAACACTACTACAAGAAACTACAAGGGATCTACATAAATGGAAGAACCTGCCTTGTTCATGGATAGGAAGACTGAATACTGTAAAAATGTCAGGATTACCCAAAGCAATCTACACATGCAATGCAATCCCGATCCAGATACTTTCTCCATTTTTTAAGGGTATGGAAAAATCAATTATTAATTTCATATGGAAAGGAAAGAGACCTCGGATAAGCAAAGCATTATTGAAGAGAGCAAAGTAGAAGGTGTGACATTCCGGGATCTGAAAACCTACTAAACAGACACAGTAGTCAAAACTGCCTGGTATTGGTACAATGACAGACACATAGACCAGTGGAATAGAATGAGAACCCAGAAACAGATCCATCAACTCTTGGTCAGCCGATTTTTGACAAAGGCTGAAATCCATTAAATGGGGAAAAGATGGTCTCTTTAACAAATGGTGCTGGCAAAACTGGATATCCATTTGCAGAAAAATGGAACAAGATCCATATCTCACACCATACACAAAAACCAACTCCAGATGGATTAAAGACTTAAGTGTGAAACCTAAAACTACAAAGTTCCACAAGGGAAAAATAGGGGCAAATTTAGGGACCCTAATTTATGGTATAAATAGACTGTCAACCATAACCCAAAATGTACAAACTGCTGAAGATAAACTAGATGAAGGAGACCTTCTAAAAATTAAATTTTTATGTACTTCCAAAGACTTCTTCAAAAGAGTCAAAAGAGAACCTACAGATTGGGAAAACATATTTGGCAACAACATATCTGACAAGTGACTTATCTCTAAAATTTAAAGAAAACTCCAACACCTCAACAACAAAAAGATGAACAATCTAATTTAAAAATGGGCAGAAGATATGAATAGACACTTCACCAAAGGGAATATTCAGGCGGCCAGCAAATACATGAAGAAATGCTCATGATCATTAGCCATTAAACTCCTGCCATGGAGTCGGATCCAACTCATAGCGACCCCTCCTTGGGTTTCTGAGGCGGCATCACTACTGAAGTAGATTGCCGAACCTCCTTCCAAGAAGGAACGGTGGGTTTGAACCACCAGCCTTCTGGTTAGCAGTCAGATGCCTTAGACACTATGCCACCAGAGCCCCTAGAGAGATTCAAATCAAAATAACAACGAGATACCATCTCATTGGGATACCAAAATGCATAGGCAGTGGAAGAGAAGCTAGATGACTGGGACCTTTTAAAAATTAAATTCTTATGTGTGATGAAAGACTTCTCCAAAAAGGTAAAAAGAGAACCTACAGAGTGGGAGAAAATATTTGGTTGTGACATATCTGATAAAGAAATTATATCCAAGATTTCTAGAAAACTTCAACATCTCAAAACCAAAAAGACAAACCATATAATTCTAAAATAGGCAAGGGCCATGAACAGACACTTCACTAAAGATGATATACTGGCGGTCAACAAACACATGAGGAAATGCTTATAATCATTAGCCGTTGTTGTTGTTAAGTGCCGTCGAGTCGTTTCCGACTCATAGCGACCCCATGCACAGCAGAACGAAACACTGCCCGATCCCGCGCCAGCCCCACAAT
>NW_006922635.1:240052-246379 GCF_000298275.1 Orycteropus afer afer
AAAACCTCAGGAAGAAAACAAGAAATATATAAGTGCTCTCATTTCTGGGTTGCGGAATACGATATCGGATACAACTCTAAAAGCTTGATGAAGGATAGAAAAATTTGTTAAGTTGGACTTTATCAAAGTTGAAAATTTCTGCTCTGCAAAAGACAATGTTATGAATCAAAACAACCTATAATTTGGGAGAAAATTTTTGCAGTACACATATCTGATAAAGGTCTTAGGCCCAATGTTTACAAAGAGTACTAAAAACTTAACATTAAGAAAACAAACAACCCAATTTAAAAATGGATAAAAGTTCTGAACAGACACTTCACCCACAGGATACATGGATGGCAAATAAGATCCCCATCATTTGCAATTTGGGAATTGCAAGTTTAAATAATAATAAATTGACACCATTAGAATGGCTAAAATTCAAAACACTGACACCACCCAATGCTGACAAGAATGTGGATCAATATAAACTCTCGTCCATTGCTAACAGGGATGCAAATGGTACGGACACTTTGGAAGAGAGTTACAAAGCTAAACATAGTCTTACCATTTGATCCAACAGTCGTGCCATTAGGTATTTGCCCAAGTGGGTTGGAAACTTACATTCACACAAAAACATGCACCCAGATTTGTATAGCATCTTTGTCCATGATCTCCAAAAATCTAGTCAGATTTGACTAGATAACAATGGCTTCAGAGGTATTTTTTGGTCTGTTTTTTGTTTGTTTGTTCAAACAATAGAATCTTGTCCTATGATAAGAAGAAATGAGACAGATGGATCATAAGTGCTTATTGTTGTTGTTGTTATGTGCCGTCCAGTCAGACCTGACTCATAGCGACCCCTCCTTGGGTTACCGAGGCAGTATCACTACGGAAGTAGATTGTCCAACCTTCCTTCCAAGGAGTGGCTGGTGGGTTTGAATTGCCAGTCTTCTGGTTAGCTTATTACTAAGTGAAAGAAAGCAGCCTCAAATGGTTACATATTGTATGAATCCATATTGTAAGATTCCAATTATATGACATTCTAAAAAAGGCAAAATGATGGAGACAGTAAGATGATCAGTGGTTGCCAGAAGCATGAGAGGAGGAATGTTGTTGTTATGTGCCGTCGGGTTGGCCCCAACTCATAGCAACCCCTCCTTGGGTTGCTAAGGCAGTATCACTATGGAAGTAGCTTGCCCAACCTTCCTTCCGAGGAGTGGCTGGTGGGTATGAACCGCCAGCCTTCTGGTTATCAGTCAAGTGCCTTAGGCACCATGCTACCAGAGGAGGAATGGGACCTTTTAATCAAGCACAAGCGATTTTTTAGACCAGTGAATTTATTCTGTATAATATGGCAAATTGTGCACACATCACATTGTGTACTTACCAAGACTCATTAAATTTACAGAGTGAAAATTATGCATATAAATTAAAAATGAAATCATTTAGGAGTTGAAGGAATTCAGAATAGAAGGCTGAATGTGATAAAAGTAACTATTAAAAATATATTAAAAATCTCAAGTTTTGATGCCTTTCCAAGTAGCGCCTAGAATTGGACTCACTCCCATGGACTGCGTCTCAGCCCAACAGTAGAGAGACCTGCTTGCAGAACAACTACCCAGGGCTATGTGCCCGCCTCCTCTGGGGAAATGCACCCCTTTGTGCAATCAGAGCATGCAATCAAATGTATACAAGCTGTTGAATATAAAACAAAGTTTGCTCTGTAAATATGTACCCAAAGCACAGTAATTTTGAAAATGATTGGAGTCTACAAAACTAAAGGCAAAAAAATATTGTACATTAACATGGTGGGTTAACAATCCTGATAGTTCTATGCATGTGTATTAAAGCTAAACAAGTAAAATGATGGCTTTGCAATAAAATCACCAATATAATGGAGATAGGTCAAAGGGTCTCAGGCGCCAACTGAAAGATCCCAAAATGTCCAAAGCTAGACCAATTTGGGCATAAAGAGAAAGTAATATTGGATTATAACCAAAGTGTAAAGTAAATATCCATGAGCCCATACTGATGTAAGCAAAAGATTGGATAAATAAATTAATGAATGAATAAAATTAGCATAAAGAGATAGATCTCCTTTGCAAAAGAATTCCAATAATTCAAGTAGACATTCTGCTTTCCAGGGGGTGGAGTATAACTCACACTTCCTGAAGTGTGGGCTTCATTTAGTGACCTCTGAACAAAGAGAACAGTATGGAAAGGGAGAGGAAAGAGTAACTACAATGGAGAGAACCAGATACACACTACCTCAGCCAGGTGGACAAAACCAACATCAGCAACGAAACATCATGTTGATAGTACACATGCTTGATATGATAGAAGAAAATGGCACTTCACTCTTGTGGTCTTCTCCCAAAACACCCACCACTCTATTATAATCATGAGAAATAGATCAGACAAATAAGGACTGGGAGAGATTTTACAAAATACATGACCAGCACTGCT
This sequence comes from Orycteropus afer afer, assembly GCF_000298275.1. Taxonomy (NCBI): domain Eukaryota; kingdom Metazoa; phylum Chordata; class Mammalia; order Tubulidentata; family Orycteropodidae; genus Orycteropus; species Orycteropus afer. Next base: position 242,501 of record NW_006922635.1, read on the forward strand.
CCAAACTCTCATGGTCCTCACAAACAAGGAAAATCAGAGAAGCTGCCACAGCCAGAGGAGTCTAAGGAGTTATGACAAATGGAATTCAGGATGGAAGATGTTGATAATAGGGACCTGAATGTGGGGTTTATGGGATGTGTACTGTATTTGCAATTTTTACAAATGTAAAACCATTCCCAAAATGAAATATAGTAAAAATTAAAAATATAAGTCAAATATAAACACCTTGGAAACAGAAAGCTGTGAACTTCACCCAGACTACACTACATGCTGGGACAAGCAGCAAAATTACCGCTATAAATCTCAAAATGAGACTATCGATGCCAATGTCATAGAGGAATTAAAGAATTCAATAAAATCATCCATTTAAAATGTCAAGCATGCCTGATATTAATCAGGGATTTTTGGATGGGTTATGATTGATCCCTGCACAGATGCTTTCCCCACTTCCATTGTGCTATATGGGAGCTCTGTTGGCATAGTGCTTAAGGAATTTGACTGCTAACCAGAAGGTTCACAGTTCAAACCCACCAGCCACTCCTCAGAAGGAAGATTGGACAATCTACTTCCATAGAGATACTGCCTTGAAAACCTAATGAGGGGTCTCTATGATTCAGAGAGGACTCAACAGCACATAACAACAACAAATTGTGTTATATCCACCCCTCCTCTCTCTGTGGTTTTGATAACAGCAATGGTGTGTTCCTTGCACTTACCCAGGAGATTTCCTCACAGGCTGAGCCTGACGGTGGACATCTTCTGCCTCATACTGTACCCTGACTCTCCACTGATTCAGAAGTAAGTGTCAATACAACAGCCAAATATAAAGCTCTCTGATACCTGGCTGCTGCCTACTGGTCAGGCTTGTTTCACTTTCATTCTCTACCCTTTTCATCAGCTATTAACTGCTCTGTGTCATTCCTAAGCACACCTTACAGTTTAATCAATCCCACCATTTACTCCTCTGTTGCTTCTTCCTGGAGTATTCTTACCCCTTCTCCACCTGGAAGAACTCCAACTTCTTCAACTCTCAATATGAGTATAATCTTCGTTGTGAAAACTTCACACACCTCCCCAGGAAGAGGGCAACTATAGGACACACTTCACCAAGACTGTAGTGCCATCTCAGGATTCAGCATTTGTTTATTTGTGTAAGATTTACCACCTCAGAAATTCAAAGGGGGTTGCTATGAGTTCAAATCAAATCGACGGCACTGAGTTTGGTTTTGGTTTTAGAATCATCCTCCAGGTCCAGAGACTTTAACTTGGCAGGCCTTTGAATCATTAAACTTAACTTTATTTGGTATTCTAGGTGATATTCCTACAGTTACTAGCAGTAAGAGAGGGCCCTCACCCACACCCCGTTTCCCAGCACCTGTGATGATGACACAGCTCACCCAGACCTACCAGGGAAGAGCCCGAGTTCATCGATGCTGTTTCTTCCTCACACACCGCGGAAGTTAGAAGCTGTGCCCCAGGAAGTCAGGGAGATGGAACCACTCATGAGGTCTCTGAAAGACACAATTGTGTTTTCTCATCACCTGAAGTTAGTCAAGTGGCTTTGGGTTGGTGTAGGGGAAGTATTTACAACTTCATGACTTTAGAGGATAAATTCCCAGGTGCATCATTAATGAAGTATTCTTTTGGCTTCCATTTCCTTAAACATGATTTCCCTGTAGCCAGGAGAGAAACAAAAATGCAAACTTGTGCGCATTTTGACCCTTGGGAGGCAGGTTGTAGCTCTTTGTACATCTCATCCCATTGGACTCCTTTTTCCCAGGAGGTCGTCACCTCTCTTTAGGTGTGTCTCTAGCGTGTAGGATAACCTGTAAGTGTGCTCTCTCCATCTCTGGGGTGCATTGCTTTCTCCAAATAGCTATAGAACACATCTGGACATCATTTACTGAGGTATTGAAACAAACCAAACCAAACTCACTGACATAAAGTTGATTTTGACCCATAGCGACCCCTTTGGTCTGTAAACCAGGCATGAGTTTTCTCTTCCTCAGTCAACTGATCAAAAGGAACTCCCCATGAGGCCATAGGTGCAGAGTGGGACAGGGGAGGTAATGTGACTGGAGTGGAGACCATAGACATTTGGGCCATTTCTACATGCAACTTACTTGTGCCTTCAGGTCCTGCTCGAGCCCGATCTCTGATATACCACTTCCACTTAATGATGGAGTGCTGCTGTGCACATGCAACTTTATGACTCTGTGGGTCAGACAACACCCAGTTCATGATGGGCAGCTCAGGCCTCATGGTGACTTGGTGGCCCATGATTAGGCGTTCAGTCTCTACCAAAACCCAGTAACAAGCCAAAAGCTGTTTCTCAAAAGGAGATAGAAGTGGTATATCAGAGATAGGCCTTGAGCAGGACCTGAAGGCACAAGTCAGTTGCATGAGGAAGTGGCCAAAATGCCTATGGTCTCCACTCCAATCACATTATCTTCCCTGTCCCACTCTGCACCTATGGCTTTATGGGGAGTTCCTTATGATCAGTTGACTGAAGAAGAGAAGACTCATGCCTGGTTTACAGATGGTTCTGTGTGATATGCAGGCACCACTAGAAAGTGCACAGTAGAAGCACTGCAGCCCCTTTCTGGGACTTCCTTAAAGGACAGTGGTGAAGGGAAATCCTCCCAATGGGCAGAACTTTGAGCCCTGCATATGGTTGTTCACTCTGCATGGAACAAGAAATGGCCAGATGTGTGATTATATAAGGATTCATGGGCTTTGCCTAATGGCTTAGGTGGATGTCCTGGGATTTGGAAGGAGGATGATTGGAAGATTGGTGATAAGGACGTATGGGGAAGAGGGGGAAGATATATGTGGATAGATCTCTCTGAATGGGCCAAAGGAGTAAATGTATTTGTGTCTCATATGAATGTCCATCCAAAAGTGACCTCAGCAGAGGAGATCTTTAACAATCAGGTGGATAGGATGACACATTCAGTGGAAACCAGCCGTCCTTTTTCTCCAGCTACTCCTGTCATTGCTCAATGGGCTCACGAACAAAGTGGCCATGGTGACAGGGATGCAGGTAATGAATGAGCTCAGCAACATGGACTCCCACTTACCAAGGCTTATTTGGCTACTGCCACTGCTGACTGCTCAACCTGCCAACTGCAGAGACAAACACTGAGTCCAAGATATGGAACCATTCCTCGGGATGATCAGCCAGCAACCTGGTGGCAGGTCGATTACATTGGACCACTGCCATCATGGAAAGGACAGAGTTTTGTTCTTACTGGAATACATATTTATTCTGGATATGGATTCGCCTTCCCTGCATGCAATGCTTCTGCTAAAACTGCCATCCATGGACTTACAGAATGCCTTATCCATTGTCATGGCATCACACACAGCATTGCTTTGGATCAAGGAACTCATTTCAAAGCACATGAAGTCAGGCAGGGGGCTTATGCTCATGGAATTCACTGGTCTTACCATGTTTCCCATCATCATGAAGCAGCTGGTTTGATAGAACAATGGAATGGCCTCTTAAAAACACAAATACAGCACCAGCTAGGTGGCAATACCTTGAAGGGTTGGGGCAATGTTCTCCAGGAGGCTGTATATGCTCTAAACCAGCATCCAATATATGGTTCTGTTTCTCCAATAGCCAGAATTCAGGGGTTCAGGAACCAAGGGGTGGAAACAAGAGTGGTACCACTCACTATTACCCTTAGTGACCCACTCAAAAAATTTTTGCTTCCTGTCTCTGCTACCCTCTGCTCTGTGGGTCTGGAGATCTTAATCCCAAAGGGAGGAACATTCCTAACTGGAGACACAATACTGATTGCATTGAACTGGAAATTAAGAATGCCACCCAGCCATTTTGGCTTTCTTATGCCTCTGGATCAACAGACAAAGAAG
>NW_006922635.1:247414-253611 GCF_000298275.1 Orycteropus afer afer
CAGTCTAACCTAACACAGGGTCACTATGAGTCAGATCCAACCCAATGACAGTGAGTGAGATTCAAAATTATGCACCAACCACGAAAGCCAAAAATGAGGAATTTGAAGAGTTTTACCAACTTTTGCAGGCTGAAAATGACCAAACATGAAATCAAGATGTGTTCATTATTACTGCTGATTGGAATACAAAAGTTGGAAGTGAAGAATAATTGGTAATTGGTAAATGTGGCCTCAGTGATAGAAATAACACTGGAGATCACATGACAGAATATTGCAAAACCAGTTACTTATCCATTGCAAATTCATTTTACCAACAACATAAATGGTGGTTACCCACATAGATTTTGCCAGATAGAATACACAGGAATCAGATCGTCTACATCTGTGCAAAGAGGTGATGAAGAAGCCTGATATTTACAGCCAAAACAAGGCCAGGGGCTGACTGCAGAACAGACCATCAACTGCTCATATGCAAGTTCAAGTTGAAGCTGAAGATGATTAAAACAAGTCCATGAGAGCCAAAATATAATCTTGATTATATTCCATCTGGATTTAGAACCATCCAAAGAATAGATATGACACATTGAACACCAATGACTGAAAACCAGAGGAATTGCGGGATAACATCAAGAACATTATCCATGATGGAAAGAAAAAAAGGTCATTTAAAAGACAGGAAAGGAAGAAAAGACTAAAATGAATATTAGAAGATACTCTGAAATTTGTGCTTGAATGGAGTGTAGCTAAACCAAATGAAGAAATGACAAGATAAAAGAGCTGAACAGAAGATTTCAAAGAGCTGCTTGAGAAGACAAAGTCAATTAGTATAATGAAATGTGCAAATACGTGGAGTAATTAAACTAAAAAGGAAAAACACACTCAACATTTCTCAAGCTGAAAGAACTAGAGGAAAAATTCAAGCCTGGAGTTGCAATATAGAAAGATTCTATGGGCAAAATACTGAGTGATGCAGGAAACATCAAAAGAAGATGGAAGGAATACACTGTTCCAAAAAGAATTGGTCGATGTTGATCCATTTCAGCAGATGGAATATGATCAAGAGCCAGAGGTATTGAAGGAAGAAGTTGAAACTGCATTGAAGGAATTGGTGAAAAACAAGTCTCCAGGAACTGATGGGGTAGCCATTAAGATGTTTCAACCAATGGATTCTGCACTGGAGGTACTTAATCATCTATGCCAAGAAATTTGGAAGACAGCTACCTGGCCAAGACTGAAAGAGATCCATATTTGTATCATTCCAAACAAAGATGATTCCACAGGAAGTGGAAATTATTGAACACACATAATATCACATGCAAGTAAAATTTAGCTGAAGATAATTCAAAAACGGTTACAGCAGCATATTGACAGAGAACTTCCAGAAATGCAAGCTGGATTCAGAAGAGGATGTGGAATGAGGGATATCATTGGTGAAGCCAGAAGGATCTTTCTCAAAGCAAAGAGTACCAGAAAGATGTATACTTGTTTTTTTTTATTGACTATGCCAAGACATTCGACTGTATGGAACATAACTAATTATGGATAACTTTAAGAAGAATGGGGATTCCAGAACACTTAACTGTGCTCATGATGAACTGTACATAGACCAGGAGGCTGTCCTTCAGACAGAACAAGGGGATACTGTATGGTTTTAAATCAGGAATGGAATATGTCAGGGTTGTGTCTCTTCACCATACTGTTTCAATTTGTATGCTGAGCACATGATCAGAGAAGCTGCACTATACGAAGAAGAACACAGCTTGATGATAGAAGGAAGAGTCATTAACAACCTACAATATGCAGATGACACAACCTTGCTTGCTGAAAGGAAACATGACTCGAAGCACTTACTGATGAGAATTAAAGACTAGTCTATGGTATTGATTACACCTCAACATAAAGAAAATGAAAATCCTCACAACTGTAACCATAAGTGGTATCATGATAAGAGGAGAGAAGAATGAAGCTGTCAAATATTTCATCAATGGAATAAGCACTGAAGAAATCAAACAATGCATTGCACTGGGAAAATCTGCTCAAAAGACCTCTTTAGAGTGCTGAGGAGCAAAGATGTTTCTTTGAAGACTAAGGTATGTCTAACCCAAGCCATGGTGTTTTCAATCGCCTCATATGCATGCAAAAGCTGGAAAATGGAAAAGGAAGACAGAAGAAGAGTTGATGCTTTAGAGTTGTATTGTTGGCAAAGAGTACTGAAAGTATCAAATACTGCCAGAAGAATGAAAAACTCCATCCTGGAAGAAGTGCAGCTGGAATATTCCTCTAAAGTGAGAATGGCCTGACTTTGTCTCACCTATTTTGGTTGTATTGTCAGAGGGACCTATGGTAGTTAAGTTTGTATGTCAACATGGATGAGCCTCGTTGAGTGACTGGGCAGCTGAATATAGTTATTCCCCACAGTGAAAATGATAATTAACTCAATAGTGCAATCTGATGGTGCAGCTGACTAGCTGCTTTACGGATGGGGTCTTCAGGTAACAATTATAACCAAAGATTCCTACTACGTGGATTGCAAGAAATACATCATGTTTGTGGAGCCCATAATTTCAGTGGGGTCTTGATTCCATCACCTTCCCTGTGAAAGAAGAAATATCAATGTTCTTAGGTCATTCTGATTTTCAGTGTTGTTCTGGGAGTCATTCCCAATACTTGAAGGACATACCACCTGTCCATCAACAATTTAGTAAGTACACGCTTACAAAGTTTCTGTTCAAAATACTTAAGACTTCCATTGAAATGAAATAACCCAAAGAGTTCAAATATCTCATTCCAGAAGTGATTACAAGAAACAGACTTTCCAAAATAGGAATCTGGAGCTTGATATCTCAACTTTTGGGGGCTGAGCACAATAATGATGCTATTCCCTTGGGATAGATGTATGCTGGTCCTCCATGGCCAGCAGTGGAAGTTCTGTTTCATAGTGAATCATATGCAGTCACCTTGAAGAGATTTCCTATTGAGGGGTAGATTTTCATTTAAAAAAAGTTTCTGAAAGAAATACAGAAGTAAGAATTGCTTATCTTGTATTAAAATGAAGGAGATTGAATTATACTAGTAATGTACATTTATGAAATGATGAAATAATCTTGATTTAGTTTTTCATAATTTTGAGTTCTGTTGCTCATGACCAGTTCTCTTATCTTGAGAAGAAATGATTCTGCTACATAGACAATATTTGTCAGCAGAAAAGTTTCCTTAGGGCCTGCTTTATGTCCTTGTTTCTAAGACTGTAGATAAAGGGGTTCAGCATGGGAGTGATCACAGTGTACATGACTGAGGCTATTGAACTTTGCCTGGAGTTTTGGGTAGCAGCAGAACTCAGATAAACTCCAAACACTGTACCATAGAACAAGGCAACCACTGAGAGATGAGACCCACAAGTGGAAAGGGCTTTATATTTGCCCCCTCTTGATGGAATTCTCACAATGGAGGACACAATCTTAGTGTATGAGTAAAGTATCCCAGTGAGTAGAATAACACACAGAAATCCACTTGAGAAATATATCAATAAATCATTGAGGAAAGTATCAGAACAAGCAAGTTGGATGATCTGATTAAATTCACAGAATAAAATGGGGTATTTCCAAATCTGTACAAAAGGAGAGTCGCAAAACCATTAAACCATGTAACAAAGAGTCCAGAACACTGAGTAACCAGGTTGTCGGAAGCAACAGGCCACAGAACTTGGGGTTCATGATGACCTTGTAGTGCAGGGGGTGACAGATGGCCACAAACCGATCATAGGCCATCACTGTTAAGAGAAAGCAGTCTAAATCTCCAAAAACATGAAAAAATACATCTGAGTGATGCATTCTTCATAGGTAATCACTTTATTCTGCATCTGGATGTTTATCAGCATCTTTGGGACAATGGAGGAGGTGAAACAGATGTCTGTGGAAGAGAGGTTGGAGAGGAAGAAGTACATGGGTGTGTGGAGGTGGGAGTCCATGATGATGGCCAAGATGATGAGCAGGTTCCCAGTGAAGGTGATCAGGTCCATGGACAGGAACAGCCCAAAGAGGAAGGGCTGCAGCTCTGTCTCATCTGAGAGCCCCAAAAGAATGAATTCTGAAACATATGTTTGGTTTCCTGGTGCCATGAGGTGGTGAAAAGTACTAGAAAACAGAAAAGACCAGCAAAGTTAGCTGTAAGAGATAGGCTGATTTTATATTTTAAATGTGTTTAATTAACTAATTTTTATATATTTTCTATCAATCTAGTGTTTGTTAGCTGAGAAATTTGTGGACTCCCCAAAGCTCTATCTGCTCCCTGATTCTGAAACTGACTAGCCTTGCTTGCCTCTAATGGCTAACATGGTGTTGTTAGCCGTCAAGTTGATTCTGCCTCCTAGTGACCCTGAGAACAACAGGATTAAACCCTGCCCTGTCCTGCACCAGCCTTGCAATCCTTGCGGTGCTTAAGTCCATCACTGCAGCCACTTTGTCGATTGAACCCATTTAGGATATTCCCTTTTGTTTTTCTCTGACCCTTTACTTTGCCAAACATGACATCGTTCTCCAGGGAATGGTCCCTTCTGACCACATGATGCAAGGAGATGAGAAAGTCTGGCCATTGTCACTTCCAAGGAGCATTCCAGATGCACTTCTTCCAGGACATATTTGTCTGTTGTTCTGGCCGTCCCTGGGGTTATCAGTATTCTTTGCCAACACCACAATTCAAAGGCATCAATTCTTCTTCAGTCTTCCTTACTCATTGTCCAGTTTCCACATGCACATGAAGTGATTGAAAATATCATGGCTTGGGTTAGGCACACCTAAGTTTTCAAACTGACATCTTTGTTCCTCAATACTTTAAAGAGGCATTTCACAGTAGATTTGTCCAGTGCAATAGACATCTTATTTGTTGACTGTTGCCTCCATCAGTGTTGACTGCAGATGCAAGTAAAATGAAATCTTTGACAACTTCCCTCTTTCCTACATTTATCATGATGTTACTTATTCGTCCAGGTGTGAGGATTTTTTTTTTCTTTATATGCATGTGTAACTCATAATGGAGATTTTAGTCTTTGATCTTCATCAGGAAGTGCTTCAAGTCCACTTCATTTTCAGCAAGCAAGGTTGTGGTATCTGCATATCTCAGGTTGTTGGTGAGTTTTCCTCCTGTCCTGATGCTTTGTTGTTCTTCATAAAGTTTCTCTTCTCAAAATTTTTGGTTAGCATACAGATTGAATAACTATGGTGAAAGATACAGCCCTGACACTCATCCTTTCTTATTTTAAAGCATGCAATATCCTCTTGTTCCATCTGAATGACAGCCTTTTGCTGTATGTATAGGTTCCTCAAGAGCACATTTAAGTGTTTTTGAATTTCCATTCTTCACAATCTTATCCATAATTTCTTATGTCACACACAATCTAATACCTTTGCATAGTCAATAAAACACAGGTAAACATCTTTCTGATATTTTTTGCTTTTAGCTAAGATCCACTTGACATCAGCCATGATATCCCTCCTTCCATGTCCCCTTTTGAATCCAATTTGCATTTCTGGAAATTTCCTTAGATTGACTCTCTGTGAAGCATGCGATGGAGAAACTAAATATCTTCAATCCAATCAAGGCCAGACCACAGCCAGCTACTCTCAGGGAGACAGTAGTTGGACTTGTGGCCCCAGGACCACAGTTGCAGGGGACATCAAGCTCAACTGGCATAACATACTACACAGAAACTTTGTTCCACATCCTACTTTGTCGAGTAGTGACTGGGATCTTAAAAGCTTGCAAGCTGCCATCTAGATGCAACGATGGGTCTCTTCTCATCCAGAGCAAAGAAGAATGAAGCCATATGGAAACAATTAGTCCAAGGGACTGACTGGTATACCATGTGATCTTCAGCCCATGTGAATATGAGACCAGAGGAACTAGATGGTGCCTGGCTACCACTGTCAACCACTCAGAGGGGGATCTATGGAAGAGATTCTGGATAAAGTGGGAGAACAATGTAGAACAAAACCCAAAATTTAAAAGAAAGAAAAAGGGACCAAGTTTTCTGGTCTGATAGAACCTGTGGAAACCTCTGAGACTATGGCCCCTACCTGCCCTTCAGGTCTGGAATTGAACCCACTCCTGTGGCTTGCAGCCAAACAAATGACAGGCATATGACCTGAGCATTTACATTAGGTAGGTACACTCCTTGGAGAGAACAATCATGGGAGAATAGA
>NW_006922635.1:260851-265837 GCF_000298275.1 Orycteropus afer afer
CCTGGAAGAGCTCCAACACCTCCTTCAAACCTCTGTAAGCTTCCCTCTGACGCTTCCACTAACCTGCTCAGGAAGAGGGCACCCACTTCACTAGGATTGGAGTCATCTCAGGGCTCGGCATTTGTTTCTTTGTATGTTTTTTGCCCTCTTGAAAAAAGGGACCTTTCTACTCATTCCTTTGTTTCCAGACTATAACTTAGTGCTGAATAAATGTTTCTTGAGTTACTAAATGAGCAAATAGTTGAATGAGGTTAAACAGACACTTTAAAGCATATGGGGAAAGACATGCAGTGAAACGAGGATAGATGCTGTTGAGAGAGGGAGGCCCCATGGGTGAGCGCCAACACCTGAGGAGACAGGTTAGAGACAGAAGACATTTTAGTGGATCCAGACTCATCTTCCAAAGTCAGAGACTAACTTGGCTGGACTTTGTAACATGAAACTTGCCTTTATTTGTTATTCCTGTTGATACTGCCGCGTTTACTACAAATAAGGGAGGACCGTTGCTCCACCCCATTGCCCAGCACCTGTGATGATGCACAGCTCATCCAGATGTCATCAGGGTAGAGTCTGGGTCCATCGATGCCGTCTCTTCCTTGCACCCTGCGGAAGCTAGAAGCTTTGACCTCAGGAGACAGAGACACCCAGGAGGCCCCTGACAGAGACAATTGTGTTTCTCACCATCTGAAATTAGTCAAGGAAGTTTGAGTCAGTACAGAATTGAGTATAATTTTACGGCTTCAGGAAATGAATTCCCAAGTGTCTCATTACTGAAGTGTTCTTTCATCTTTCACTCCCTGAAATATTTATTTCTCTGGAGCTAGGGGAGAAACAAAATGCAAACTTGTGCCAGTTTTGACCCTTGAGACACAGCTCATGGCTCTTTGTTTCTTATCCTGTTGGTCTCCTTCTAAGAAGGTGGTCACCTCTCTTTAGATGTGTCCCTAGCATGTAGGGTAACCCACAATGATTGCTTTATCCATCTCTGGGGTGCTTCCTTCTCCAAAGAGCTAAATGACATATTTTCGTACACCATTCACTGAGAAGCCAGAGTTTTATGAAGGTACTTCTAATCAAGTACAACCGCTCTCAGGATCACCACCGTATTTTTACCGTGACTTCCATTTGCATTAATTGACAGCAGATACTGAACAAAAGGAAAGCCATTCCACTCAGCAGGGTACTGGGAGAGAGGGTTATGGGATCATCTTAGAAAGTGTCTACGCATCTACAGATCAGAACAGATGAATAGACTGGATGTCACAATTTTAGATTTGTATCTAGAAGGGAATATGTTCTGCTATGTGACTGGTTAGCACATGGTGTTCAAAGTTTATTTCATAATATCATCATATAACAACATAATATGCCAATAGCATAATGTTAATAATACATTTCCTAATATATTCAAATGAGTATATTATTACTTATAAGGATGACTTCATAATTGCAAATAGTGACACATGTGGCAAGTGTTTACAGAAAAGGAATATGCCCATTTAGCAGATCTCTACACTATGGAAAGTACGGATACTGTGTGTGCATGTTGTAGGAGATCCCATCTAGATAAAAATACTAGGGCAGGAGAGGGAAAACCTTCTGAGGGGGACCCATTGAACACAAGAGCTAAAAGATGGGGAGATGTGAGCCAGAAGAGCACTGCTGGTGGAAGGGGTGACAGTTGGGCCAAATCCTCATTCCTGGATCCATTTCTTTTCCTTTCACCAAAACAAACAAGGTTGAAACCTGCCAATCTGGGATGCTATATTATAAAACTCCCTTGAAACAAATAAAAAGAAACTGAAGCTTGTTTAGGCTGAGATAGCTAGCTGTGATTGGTCTCAAGGATTCAAAACTGTTCCCTAACTCATTATATGAAGAAAAGACAACTAGTGCTTTTTTAAAATAAAACTTATGGAATCTTCTTGAGATACTGGGAGCAGAGTAAGCTGGTGCCCAAGACTTTTTAATGGAGGCAAAATTTTGTCATTGAGAAATAAGGGGGAAAGTCAATACATAATGAGGTGTTGTTTTCTGTGGGTCCTCATGTTCCCAACAAATCAGAACAGAAATGTGACTCTTATGTATCTAGCACAACTCCAGGCACATCTCAGGTTTCAACACATATTTGTTAAATAAAGCATTTAAACTCCTCAAACTAAGTATCCAATTGATCCTCAATTTCTGAGTAATTTGGGCTTTCCATAGAACACAGACGAGGAAGAGAAGTCTCATTGCTCTGTTGGAGTGTGAGAAAGGGGTCTTACATGGACAGGAACTCTGGCGTGACTGTGATTTGCTTCAATGTTTTTTTTTTTTTTTTTAATCTTGGCAGGTTAACTCCAGAATTTACTTTTATCATATGATCAAGGATCTTCCATGTAACTCACACCTACCATTCCAGACCATGGGCTGAGAAACTCACATGAATGGAACATGGCCGACAGCCTGGGATTATATGCCTAAAGAACCCAACATTAAAGGATATGCAGTATCTGTATCTGTAACCACCCCTAGTCTGCCCATTTGTAGAACTGTGGTGGCTTGAGTGTTGCAGCACAGCTGGAAGAGATGCCACCGGTATTTCACATTCCAGCAGGGTCACCCATGGTGGAGAGGTTTCAGCGGAGCTCTCAGACTAAGATAGACTTGACAGAAGGAAGGGGCCATCCACTTCTCAAAGAATTGGCCAGTGAAAACCTTATGAATAGCAGTGAAACACTGTCTGATATAGTACTGGAAAACTTTATGACTAGTCCTGAAACTTTGTCTGATATAGTGACAGAAGATGAGCCCTTCAGGTCAGAAGACATTCAAAATATGACTGGGGAAGATGTACCTCCTCAAAGTACAGTCCACCTTAATGATGTGGTTGGAGTAAAACTTTCAGGACCTCCATTTGCTCATGTGAAACGACTCAAAATGTGGAGAAACAGTTGCAAACATCCATTAATAATTGGAACATGGAATGTACAAAATATGAATTTAGGAAAACTGGAAGTTTCAAAAATGAAATGGAATGCATAAAGATAGATACCCTAGATATTGGTGAGCTGAAATGGACCTATTTTGACCATTTTCAATCAAACATCATCTGATCTACTATGCCGGTAATGACAAACTGAAAAGGAATGGTGGGGCATTTATGGTCACAAAGAATGTTAAAAGATCTGTGCTGAAGCATATTGCTGTCAATGATAGGACACTGTATGGATACTTTACAGATATCCATACACCTACAAGGAAGACCAGATAATACTACTCTTATTCAAATTTATAGGCATTTTGGTGGCATGGTGCCTAAGGCATTTGACAGCCAACCAGACGGCTGGCAATTCAAACCCACCAGGCACTCCTCAGAAAGAAGATTGGGCAATCTACTTCCACAGAGACACCACCTGGGAAACCCAAGGAGGGGTCTATGATGGTTGAAGCTGTGTGTCAACTTGGATGGAACCCAGTATTGTGTGGTTGTTCCCATAATGGGATCTGATGACTGTGTTCTGAGTGGCCAATCTGCCCAAGGGGAGTTTCCCTAGGGGTGTGGCCTGCTTCCAGGATATCCAGGGACATCCTAGGAAGAGAGACATTCTTCTGTGGATCAGGACTCTGGTGTGTTGCTTACAACTTTCCGTGAGGGAGGAGCCCACCGTTCGGCCTGCAGATCTTGGATTGTCTTTTGTTGGAGTCAACAGCCAGTGTACTGCCTGCCAGCTTTGAGATTCTCGGCCCCCTGCAGTTGTGGAAGCTAAGACTGCTTACAGCCTGACATTTCCTCCAGGGAATTTGGACTTGCTGGCTTCTATACGTTTGTGAGCCATTTTCCTAAGATAAATTTCTCTCTCTCTCTTTATATATATACATAAGCATTGCTGGTTTTTGGCTTCTCTAGACAACCCAGTCTAAGACATTTGGTACCGGGAGTGGTTCTAGAGAGACAAAATCATAAGGATGGGCTTCCTAGATTGGTTTTCCAGTTTGATTAATTTTGATGACACTAGCAACTTTGCATCTGCTAGTAAAGAGGACTCTACTAATCCGTGGCATGAGGTGGCAAAACTACTACATGAAAAAGTGCCACCAATAGATCAAGTACTTGTGAGAAGTGACACTCTGGGTGATGGGATATTTGATACTTTTCTGCAATTTTGTCAGAATGAGGAGTATAAGGAAGCTTGTTGTTTAGTCCTACTTACAATGGATGAATTGGTGAAAGAGCAAGATGGGCTCAAAGCTGCTGAGTCTCGGATAAAGTGCCACATAAACGACCTCAGTGCTTCCAGTTGTGCTCTGAAAGAAAGCCTTATAGCTTCTACTGACAGAGTTGACATAGCTGAAACCCAAATCCAGAGTCTTATTGTAAGAGTGGCTGAATTACAATGCCAGCTCAATTGCCAACCCAGAACAGTGTCTGCTGCTAAAGTGAGGGCATTGATTGGAAAACAATGGGATCCTGCAACCTGGATTGGGGACGTATGGACAGATGATCAGGAAGATGAGGATATGGAGCCTGTAAATTCTGTTGAATCCCTCTCATCTGAATGGATTACTGTAAAACCATTATCCCCTCCCCCTCAGTTTGAGGGGACTAACCAAACTGGTCCTGCGGGGTTATTGTGTGAGGCATAGGCCATGGAAGACATTCCTAAATGCTCCCAGGAACTGCCTCAAACACCTATTCTGATGGCTAGGCCAATAACAAAGGTCAACTCTAAGTGAGCCCCAAGAGGTGAAATAGAAAGTGTAACTGAGGAGGTGATAACGCTATACCCAAAAATACCAACTTGATTTTGCCAACATGTACAGACAGTAACCTGGAGAATATGTATGGGAATGGCTACTGAGGGTGTGGGATAATGGTGCAAGGAATGTAAGATTAGATCAGTCTGAGTTTATTGATTTAGGTCCACTAAGTATGGATTCTTCATTCAATGTCTCAGCTCAAGAGGTTAGGAAGCATCTAATAGTTTATTTGGTTGGCTTACT
>NW_006922635.1:267251-271251 GCF_000298275.1 Orycteropus afer afer
AGCAAATTAGTACATCTCCTGGTACTTGGTATGCAGCTATTGATCTGGCCAATGTTTTTTTCTCAATACCAATTTCAAAAGACCATCAGAAGCAGTTTGCCTTCAGCTGCCAAGACCAACAATATACTTTCACAGTCCTTCCTCAGAGGTATATTAACTCCTGGAACTATGTCATAACTTAGTCCATAGGGATCTTGATCACCTTTCCCTTCCACAAGATATCACACTGGTCCATTATATTGATGACATTATGCTGATTGGAACTAGTAAGGAATAAGTATCGATGACTCTAGACTTATTGGTGAGACATATGCATGCTAAAGGTTGGGAAATTAACCCAATGAAAATACAGGCACCTTCCACCTCAGTGAAATTTCTAGGGGTCCAATGGTTTGGGGCATGTTGAGGTATTCCTAATAAAATGAAGGATAAGTTACTGTATCTGGCTTCCCCCACAACTTAAAAGGAGGCACAACATCTTTGGATTTTGGAGGCAACATATCTCCCATTTAGGTGTGTTGCTGTGGCGTATTTATCAAGTGACTTGGAAAGCTGCTACTTTTGAGTGGGGCCCAGAGCAACAGAAGGCCCTGCAACAGGTTAAGGCTGCTGTGCAGGCTGCTCTGCCCCTGGGGCCATATGATCCGGCTGATCCAATGGAGCTTGAAGCGTCTGTAGTAGATAGAGATGCTGTTTGGAGCCTTTGGCAGGTTCTTACTGGTGAATCGCAAAGCAGACCCTTGGGGTTTTGGAGCACAGCCCTGCCATCTTCTGCAGAAATCTACTCTCCTTTTGAGAAACAGCTTTTGGCTTGTTACTGGGCTTTGGTAGAGACTGAATGCCTAACCATGGGCCACCAAGTCCCCATGAGGCCTGAGCTGCCCCTCAAGAACAGGGTGTTGTCTGACCCACAGAGTCATAAAGTTGGACGTGCACAGCTGCACTCCATCATTAAATAGAAGTTGTGTATCAGAGATCAGGCTTGAGCAGGACCTGAAGGAACAAGTCAGTTGCATGAGGAAGTGGCCCATATGCCTATGGTCCCCACTCCAGCCACATTACCTTCCCTGTCCCACTCTGCACCTATGGGTTCATGGGGAGTTCCTTATGATCAGTTGACTGAAGAAGAGAAAATTCGTGCCTGGGTTACAGATGGTTCTGGCAGCACTGGAAAATGGACAGCAGTGGCACTGTAGCCCCTTTCTGGGACTTCCTTAAAGAACAGTGGTGAAGGGAAAGCCCCCCAATGGGCAGATCTTTGAGCCATGCATATGGTTGTTCATTCTGCATGGAACAAGAAATGGCCATATGTGTGATTATATACGGATTCATGGGCTGTGGCTAATGGCTTATCTGGATGGTCTGGGATTTGGAAGGAGCATGATTGGAAGACTGGTTATAAGGACGTATGGGGAAGACGGGTAAGATATATGTGGATAAATCTCTTGGAATGGGCCAAAGGAGTAAATGTATTTGTGTCTCATATGAATGCCCATCTAAAACTGACCTCAGCAGAGGGGGACTTTAACAATCAGGTGGATAGGATGACACATTCAGTGAAAACCAGCCGTCCTTTTTCTCCAGCTACTCCTGTCATTGGGCAATGGGCTCATGAACAAAGTGGCCATGGTGGCAGGGGTGGAGGTAATGCATGGGCTCAGCAACATGGACTCCCACTTACCAAGGCTTCTTTGGCTACTTCCACTGCTGAGTGCTCAATCTGCTAACAGCAGAGACCAACACTGAGTCCACGATATGGGACAATTCCTCGGGGTGATCAGCCAGCAACCTGGTGGCAGGTCGATTACATTGGACCACTGCCATCATGGAAAGGACAGAGTTTTGTTCTTACTGGAATACATATTTATTCTGGATATGGAGTCGCCTTCCCTGCATGCAATGCTTCTGCTAAAACTGCCATCCATGGACTTACAGAATGCCTTATCCATTGTCATGGCATCACACACAGCATTGCTTTGGATCAAGGAACTCATTTCAAAGCACATGAAGTTAGGCAGTGGGCTTATACTCATGGAATTCACTGGTCTTACCATGTTCCCCATCATCCTGAAGCAGCTGGTTTGATAGAAGATGGAATGGCCTCTTAAAAACACAAATACAGCACCAGCTAGGTGGCAATACCTTGAAGGGTTGGGGCAATCTTCTCCAGGGGACTGTATATGCTCTAAACCAGCGTCCAATATATGGTTCTGTTTCTCCAACAGCCAGAATTCAGGGGTTGAGGAACCAAGGTGTGGAAACAAGAGTGGTACCACTCACTATTACCCTTAGTGACACACTCAAAAAATTTTTGCTTCCTGTCTCTGCTACCCTCTGCTCTGTGGGTCTGGAGATCTTAGTCCCAAAGGGAGGAACACTCTGACTTGGAGACACAATACTGATTGCATTGAACTGGAAATTAAGAATGCCACCTGGCCATTTTGGCTTTCTCATGCCTCTGGATCAACAGACAAAGAAGGGCATTACTGTACTATCTAGTGTGACAGACACTGATTAACAAGGGAAAATTGGGTTGGCTTTACATAACTCAGGTGAAGATGAATATGTCTGGAATACAGGAGATTCTTTAGGACGTCTCTTAGTACTACCATGCCCTGAGATAAAGTCAATGGAAAATGACAGCAACCCTATTCTGACATGACTGCTAATGGCCCAGATCCTCCAGGAATGAAGGTTAGGTCCACCCCACCAGGCAAAGAACCACGACCAACTGAGGTGCTTCCTGAGGGCAAGGGGAATACAGAATGGGTGGTGGAAGAGGGTGGTTCTGAATATCAGCTATGACCACGTGAGCAGCTGCAGAAACGAGGACTGTGATTGTTATATTTCTTCATTGTATATGTGCATCAAATATTTTTGATTCCTTCTATTATGAACTGTGAAATGTAAATAAGGTTAATGCATTTTGGTTGTATGTGTGTTAAAGTATCATGTTAGGCACAAATATGATTCACTAATTGTCCTGATTTAGAGATTATATAGGGTTAAGAAGATGTGTACAACTGCCAAGTTGACAAGGGGTGGACTGTGATGGTTGGAGCTGTGTGTCAACTTGGCTGGACCTCGTTCTGTGTGGTTGGTCCCATGATGGGATAGGATGACTGTGTTCTGAGTGGCCAATCTGCCCAAGGGGAGGTGTGGCCTGTTTCCAGGATATCCAGGGACATCCTGGGAAGAGAGACATTCTTCTGTGGATCAGGACTCTGGTGTGCTGCCTACAACTTTCCGTGAGTGAGCAGCCCACCGTTCAGCCTGGAGATCTTGGATTCATCTTTTGTTGGAGTCAACAGCCAGTGTACTGCCTGCCAGCCTTGAGCCTCTCAGCCTCCTGTGCTTGTGGAAGATATGTCTGCCTCCAGGCCGACGTTTCATCCAGGTTCTTTGGACTTGCCGGCTTCTATACATGTGTGAGCCATTTTCATAAGATAAATTTCTCTCTCTCTCTCTCTCTCTCTCTCTCTCTCTCTCTCTCTCTCTATCTCTATCTCTATCTCTATCTCTATATATATATAAATTGCAGGTTTTTGGTTTCTCTAGAGAACCCAGTCTAACACAGGGTCTCTATGAGTCAGATCCAGCCCAATGACAGTGAGCGAGATTCAAATTTATGCACCAACCAGCAAAACCAAAAATGAGGAATTTGAAGATTTTTTCCGACTTTTGCAGACTGTAATTGACCAAACATGCAATCAACATGTGTTCATTATTACTGCTGATTGGAATGCAAAAGTTGGAAGTGAAGAATAGTTGGTAATTGGTAAATGTGGCCTCAGTGATAGAAATAACACTGGAGATCACATGATAGAATATTGCAAAACCAATGACTTATTCATTGCAAATTAATTTTACTAACAACATAAATGGTGGCTACCCACATAGATTTTGCCAGATAGAATACACAGGAATCAGATCGACTACATCTGTGCAAAGAGGTGATGGAGAAGCTTGATATTTACAGCCAAAACAAGGCCAGGGGCTG
>NW_006922635.1:271596-274653 GCF_000298275.1 Orycteropus afer afer
GATACTCTGAAATTTGTGCTTGAATGGAGAGTAGCTAAACCAAATGAAGAAATGACAAGATAAAAGAGCTGAACAGAAGATTTCAAAGAGCAGCTTGAGAAGACAAAGTCAATTAGTATAATGAAATGTGCAAATACCTGGAGTAATTAAACTAAAAAGGAAAAACACACTTGACATTTCTCAAGCTGAAAGAACTAGAGGAAAAATTAAAGCCTGGAGTTGCAATATTGAAAGATTCTATGGGCAAAATATTGAGTGATGCAGGAAACATCAAAAGAAGATGGAAGGAATACACTGTTCCAGAAAGAATTGGTCGATGTTGATCCATTTCAGCAGATGGAATATGATCAAGAACCAGAGGTATTGAAGGAAGAATTTGTAGCTGCATTGAAGGAATGGGTGAAAAACAAGGCTCCAGGAACTGATGGGGTAGCCATTAAAATGTTTCAACCAATGGATTCTGCATTGGAGGTACTTAATCATCTATGCCAAGAAATTTGGAGGACAGCTAGCTACCTGGCCAAGACTGAAAGAGATCCATATTTGTAGCCATTCCAAACAAAGATGATCCCACAGAAAGTGGAAATTATTGAACACATATAATAGCAAGTAAAATTTAGCTGAAGATAATTCAAAAATGGTTACAGCAGCATCTTGACAGAGAACTTCCAGAAATGCAAGCTGGATTCAGAAGAGGATGTGGAATGAGGGATATCATTGGTGAAGTCAGAAGGATCTTGTCTCAAAGCATAGAGTACCAGAAAGATGTTTACTTGTTTTTTATTGACTATTCCAAGGGATTCGACTGTGTGGAACATAACAAATTATGGATAGCAATAAGAAGAATGAGGATTCCAGAACACTTAACTGTGCTCATGAGGAACCTGTACATAGACAAGGAGGCTGTCCTTCATACAGAACAAGGGGATACTGTATGGTTTAAAATCAGGAAGGGAGTGTGTCAGGGTTGTATCTCTTCACCATACAGTTTCAATTTGTATGCTGAGCACATGATCAGAGAAGCTGAACTATAGGAAGAAGAACACAGCATTATGATAGGAGGAAGAGTCATTAACAACCTACAATATGCAGATCACACAACCTTGCTTGCTGAAAGTAAAGATGACTTGAACCACTTACTGATGAAGATTAAAGACAAGTCTACGGTATGGATTACACCTCAACATAAAGAAAATGAAAATCCTCACAACTGGAACCATAAGTAGTATCATGATAAGAGGAGAGAAGATTGAAGCTGTCAAATATTTCATCAATGGAATAAGCACTGAAGAAATCAAACAATGTATTGCATTGGGAAAATCTGCTCAAATGACCTGTTTAAAGTGCTGAAGAGCAAAGATATTTCTTTGAAGACTAAGGTACATCTAACCCAAGCCATGGTGTTTTCAATCGCCTCATATGCATGCAAAAGCTGGACAATGGAAAAGGAAGACAGAAGAGTTGATGCTTTTGAGTTGTGTTGTTCGCAAAGAGTACTGAAAGTATCAAGTACTGCCAAAAGAATCAACAACTCCGTCCAAGAAGAAGTGCAGCCGGAATATTCCTCAAAAGTGAGAATGGCCAGACTTTGTCTCACCTACTCTGGTTGTATTGTCAGAGGGACCTATGATAGTTAAGTTTGTATGTCAACTTGGATGAGCCTCGATGAGTGACTGGGCAGCTAGATATAGTTATTCCTCATAGTGAAAATGACTATTAACTCAATGGTGCAATCTGTTGGTGCAGCTAGCTGCTTTAGGGATGGGGTCTTCAGGTAACAATTATAACAAAAGATACCTACTACCTGGTTTGCAAGAAATATATCATGTTTGTGGAGCCCATAATTTCAGTGGAGTTTTGATTCCACCACCTTCCCAGTGAAAGAAGAAATATCAATGTTCTTAGGTCATTCTGATTTTCAGTGTTGTTCTGGGAGTCATTCCCAATACTTGAAGGACATACCAATTCTCCCTTGAAAATTTAGTAAGTACACGCTTAGAAAGTTTCTGTTCAAAATACTTAACAACACTTCAATTGAAATAAAATTACCCAAAGAGTTCAAATATCTCATACCAGAAGTGATTACAAGAAACAGACTTTCCAAGATAGGAATCTGGAGCTTGATATCTCAACTTTTTGGGGTTGCGGACAATAATGATGCTATTCCTTGGGATAGATGTATGCTGGTACTCTATGGCCAACAGCAGAAGTTCTGTTTCATAGTGAATCATATGCAGTCACCTGAAGGGATTTCCTGTTGAAGGGAAGATTTTCATTTAAAAAAAGTCTCTGAAAAAATACAGAAGAATTGCTTATCTTGTATAAAATGAAGGAGATTGAATTATAGTAGTAATGTACATTTAAGAAATTATTAAATTATCATGATTTAGTATTTCATAATTTTGAGTTCTGTTGTTCATGACCAGTTCTCTTATCTTGAGAAAAATGATTATGTTACATAGAAAATATTTGTCAGCAGAAAAGCTTTCTTAGGGCCTGCTTTATGTCCTTGTTTCTAAGACTGTAGATAAAGGGGTTCAGCATGGGAGTGACCACAGTGTACATCACTGAGGCTATTGCACTTTCCCTGGAGTTTTGGGTAACAGCAGAACTCAGATAAACTCCAAACACTGTACCGTAGAACAAGGCAACCACTGAGAGATAAGACCCACAAGTGGAAAAGGCTTTATATTTGCCCCCTCTTGATGGAATTCTCACAATGGAGGACACAATCTTAGTGTATAAGTAAAGTATCCCAGAGAGTGGAATAAAACCCAGAAATCCACTTGAAATATATATCAATAAGTCATTGAGGAAAGTATCAGAACAAGCAAGTTGGATGACCTGATTGGGTTCACAGCAAAAATGGGGTATTTCCAAATCTGTACAAAAGGACAGTCGCAAAACCATTAAACCATGTAACAAAGAGTTCAGAACACTGAGTAACCAGGTTGTCAGAAGCAGGAGGCCACAGAACTTGGGGTTCATGTTGACCTTGTAGTGCAGGGGGTGACAGATGGCCACAAACCGATCATAGGCCATCACTGTTAAGAGAAA
>NW_006922635.1:275338-278750 GCF_000298275.1 Orycteropus afer afer
GATGTTCCCTTTTGTTTTCTCTGACCCTTTACTTTATTAAACATGATATCCTTCTCCAGGGATTGGTCCCTTCTGACCACATGATGCAAGGAGATGAGAAAGTCTGGCCATTGTCACTTCCAAGGAGCATTCCAGCTGCACTTCTTCCAGGACAGATTTGTCTGTTGTCCTGGCTGTCCATGGTATTTTCAGAATTCTTTGCCAACACCACAATTCAAAGGCATCATTCTTCTTCAGTCTTCCTTACTCATTGCCCAGCTTTCACATGCACATGAAGTGGTTGAAAATATCATGGCTTGGGTTAGGCACACCTGAGTTTTCAAACTGACATCTTTGTTCCTCTACACTTTAAAGAGGCGATTCACAGCAGATTTGTCCAGTGCAATGTGACATCTGATTTGTTGACTCTTGTCTCCATCAGTGTTGACTGCGGATGCAAGTAAAATGAAATCTTTGACAGCTTCCCTCTTTCCTACATTTATCATGATGATGATGATTATTGGTCCAGGTGTAAGGATATTTTTTCTTTATATGAATGTGTAACTCATACTGGAGATTTTAGTCTTTGACCTTCATGAGGAAGTGCTTCAAGTCCCCTTTACTTTCAGCAAGCAAGTTTGTGTTATCAGCATATCTCAGGTTGTTGGTGAGTTTTCCTCCTGTTCTGATGCTATGTTCTGCTTCATAAAGTTTGTCTTTTCAGAATTTTTGCTCAGTGTACAGATTGAATAACTATGGTGAAAGGATACAGCCCTGACACTCATCCATTCTTATTTTAAAGCATGCAATATCCTCTTGTTCTATCTGAATGACAGCCTTTTGTTCTATGTATAGGTTCCTCAAGAGCACATTTAAGTGTTTTTGAATTTCCATTCTTCACAGTGTTATCCATAATTTCTCATGACTCACACAGTCTAATACCTTTGCATAGTCAATAAAACACAGGTAAACATCTTTCTGATATTTTTTCCTTTTAGCTAAGATCTGCCTGACATCAGCAATGATATCCCTCCTTCCATGTCCTCTTTTGAATGCAATTTGCATTTTTGGAAATTTCCTTACACTGACTCTCTGTGGAAGAGGCGATGGAGAAACCAAATATCTTCAGTCAAATCAAGGCCAGATCACAGCCAGCTACTCTGAGGGAGACACTAGTTGGACCTGTGGCCCCAGGACCACAGGTGCAGGGGACATCAAGGTCAACTGGCATAACATACTACACACAAACATTGTTCCAAATCCTACTCTGTTGAGTAGTGACTAGGATCTTAAAATCTTGCAAGCTGCCATCTAGATGCAACGATGGGTCTCTTCTCATCCAGAGCAAAGAAGAATGAAGAAAACCAAAGACATATGGAAATAATTAGTCCAAGGGACTGGTATACCACGTAATCTTCAGCCTATATGAACATGAGACCAGAAGAACTAGACGGTGCCTGGCTACCACTGTCAACCACTCAGAGGGGGATCTATGGAAGAGATCATGGATAAAGTGGGAGAACAATATGGAACAACACTCAAAATTTGAAAAAAAGAAAAAGGGACCAAGTTTGCTGGTCTGATAGAGTCTGTGGGAAACTCCTGAGACTATGGCCCCTACCTGCCCTTCAGGTCTGGAATTGAACCCACTCCTGTGGCTTGCAGCCAAGCAAATGACAGGCATATGACCTGAGAATTTACTTTAGGTAGATATACTCCTAGGAGAGAACAATCATGGGAGAATAGAAGGGTTGTGTATGCACAGGGAGACAGCTTATGGGGCAAGAGGGCATGGGAGGGAATGACACAGGGAAGAGTTAAATGTGGGGAGGAAGTGGGAATATAGCAGTTGCATTGTGGAATATTGTAATCAGTTTCATGAGACAAAATGTGTATGAACTGTTGTATGGAAAATGAAATTGGTCTGTAAACTTTCACCCAAATCATAAATAAATAAATAAAACAAAAGAAGGCAAGGAGCTGACTGTGAAAAAACCATGAATTGTAAGTTGACACCAAAGAAAATTAAAACAAGTCCATGAGAGCCAAAATACAAACTTAATCATACCTCTACCTGAATTTACAAACCATTGAAGAACAGATTTGACATATTGAATACAAGTGACTGAAGACCAGATGAGTTGTAGGATGACATCAAGAACATCATACAAGAAGAAAGCAAAAGGTCATTTAAAAGACAGAAAAGAAAGTAAAAACCCAAATGGATGTCAGAAGAGACTATGAACCTTGTTCTTGAACAGAGAGTAGTGACAGTGCAAGGAAGAAATGTTGGAAGGGAGCTAAGGAGGAGATTTCAAAGGATGGCTCATAAAGAAAGTAAAGTATTATGATGAAATGTGCAAAGACCTGGAATTAGAAAACCAAAAGGGAAGAACACACTTAACATTTCTCAGGCTGAAACAATTGAAGAAAAAAATTCATGCCCCAAATTGCAATATTGAAGAGTTCTTTGGGCAAAATATTGAAGGATGCAGGAAACACGAAAGAAGATGGAAGGAATACAGGTCTCACTGTATGAAACAGAACTGGTCTACATTCATCCTTTTCAGGAGGTAACATATGATCAAGAAGCAATGGTATTGAAAGAAGTCCAAGCTGCACTGAAGGACTTGGTGAAAAACTAGGTTCCAGGAATTGGTAGAACACCCACTGGGATGTTTCAACAAAGGATGCAGCTCCTGAGTGCTGACTCATCTATGACAGGAAATTTGAAGACAGCCACCTGGCCAAAGGACTAGACAAGATCCACAGTTGTGTCCTTTCCAAAGAAAGGTGATCCAACAGAATGTGGATGTTTTCAAACAATAAGGCAACATATAGCTCTATAAATTCATCAAGACTTTGTTTTGTTTGTTCAAAGAATACTTTTGGCCAATTATTTTCTGGCAAGTGTCTTGAAGAGACTGGGAACATGAGTAAAAATCATTTTTAAAAAATCCTTACCATTAAATTTTATTCTAGGATATGTGTGTTTTGAGGATAGAGGTTAATACATTATGAATAATTCAGTAAACAATATGATTGCCAGTATGAAGTAAAATAATGCAGGATATGTAAGTTATAGAGCTTAAAATAAAGGTTTTTTTGTAAGGTCACCTCTGATAGGAGCTTTGAGCAGAATCTGAAGACTAGTAGGATGCTACCCAAGCAGAAAACTGACTATTATGGGCAGAGATACAGGCATACCATTACACTAGATTCTCCTACTGTGTGGGGACACTGTATGGCATTATATATTATAGCCCTTGGGTGGGGCAAAGGGTTCAGCACTCAATTATTAGCTGAAAGGTTGCTGGTTGGAACCATCTCAGAGGTGCCTCTTTTTTTTTTTTTCCTTGTGATTTGGGTGAAGATTTACAGAGCAAATTCACTTTCCATACAGCAGTTCACATATACTTTGTCTCATGTCATT
>NW_006922635.1:280050-284148 GCF_000298275.1 Orycteropus afer afer
GAGTATCTCAAGGACCAGTCAGTGCTGAGGCAGGCATTTTTGTTTTGTCTTCTGCCATGTGGATAGAGAAGGAGAGAAAGCTAGTCTCCTGAGAAGAAGAAAGGAATGAAGCAGAGAAAAAGGGAGGAAAGGAGATTATGAAAATTTATGGAAGATTCAGAGCAGGAGTGATGGGCAGCAATTCTTTACACTCTGGCAGCTTTACACAATTCCCAGAAATACAATAACAGTGGAATACCCAACCCGATAAATGTTTTCAATTTTCATGACTTAAATTGATTCCTCTGCTCATATTATAAAGGGAACTTTCAAATACACTTAAGTACATAATTGAAATATACATAGAGAAAATGGCAAAGAATTCTAACAAAAGACTTCCACTTAATTTTTTCAAAAACCAATCATTTGGGGAGGTATTTTGCTATGAGAAATTGTAATTATTTAATAAATTGGTGAAGTGCTAGTGGGTCCTACCAACTTTTAAAGAAGAAATGATACCAATTTACCATGATATCTTCCAGAAAATAAGAGCAACGGGAACGTTTCCTAACTCATTCTGTGAATCCAGCATTACTCTAATAAAAATAAAATAAAATAAAAAAACAACTATTATAATACAGAAAAATTGTAGACCGATATCACTCATGGCAAAAAATACAAAAATTTTCAACAAAATACTAGCAAAGTGAATCCAACAATGTATCAAAATAATTACACAATACAACAAAGTGAGATTTATTCCAGGTATGAAACATTGGTTCGAAATTTGAAAATCCATTAATGCAATACACTCCATCAAGTAACTAAAGAAACATATACCATATAATAATATCAATTGAAGCAGAATAAACATTTGATAAAATTCAAAACCATTACTTACATATAAAAAAATTCTCCCAAAACTACAAATAGATAGATGTTCCTTGCATTGATAAAGAACATACAACAACTCATAGGTAGGATTGTGTTCAATGATAAAAACTATATACTTTCCCCTTTACGTCATGAGCAAGAGAGAAAGGATGTTCCCTCTTACCCTGTTATTTAACATCGGACTGGATGTCCTAACTAGCACCACCACAGCAGCCAAAATAAAGAAATAAAATGGGTACATATTGGGAAGGGGAAAATACAGCTGTCTTTGTTCACAGAAGATATCATTTTCTATGTAGAAAATTCCAGAGAAACAATAACAAAAAAAAAAAAAAATTGCTGAAAATGGTAAGGAAAGCAAGGTGACAAAGTATGAGATGAATATGTGACAGCCAATAGTATTCCACATATTAGAAATGAAGAATTAGAATTAGAAGTGACATATCTCTCTATATATCTTTACAATAACACCCAAAAATGTAATACGTAAGTGTCAATCTAACAAAAGATACACAAAATTGATTGCTCTTAATCTACAAAGCACTGATGAGAGAAATAAAAGAAGAATTAAATAAATGTATAGATGTATAGATATTCTGTACTCAGGAATTGGAAGAATCAATAACATTGTGAAGATGTCAATCCTTCCCAAGTTGATTTATACACACTAAGGCAATTCCAACCAAATACCAAACCAGCTATTTTCCACATAGCAACAAAACGACTCTAACGTTTATATGCAAAGGCAAATACCTAGAGGAGCCAATATACCACTGATGAAAAAGGAGAGAATATAAGGACTCACAATTCCTGAGTTCAAGATAACACTACATTAATCAAAAGTGTATTTGTACTGGTGAAAGAATAGACACATAGATTAATGGAAAAGAGTCGAGAGGTCAGAAATAGACCCAAACAGATACAGCAACCTGATCTTTTGACGAAAGAGTCAAGGATATTCAATGGGAAAAGCACACACTTTTTAAAATGCTGCTGCAACAATTGATGTCTGTGTAGAAAAAGTCAGCCTAAACACAGACCTTATACCTTTCAGAAAAAGGAACACCAGTAAATAAATAATGCAACACCACAAAACTTCTTGAAGAAAACAAAAAAAATCTAAGTATTCAGAATCTTTGGCCTGGGATGATATAAACTATAAAACTAAAAGCAAAATCCATGACAGACATAGTTCATAAGCTGCACTTTATCAAAATCAAAAACTTCTGCTCTGCAACACACAACAATAAGAATCAAGACAACTTGCAAAGTGGGAGAAAATGTTTGCAAAACACATGCATGATAAAGGTTATATCCAATATTTACAAAAAGCACTAAAGGTTAAACAATAAGAAAACAAACAACCCAATTTAAAAAAATGGATAAAGATCTGAATAGACACCTCACCCAAGAAGATGTACGGATGGCAAATAAGTTTCTGAAAAGATACTCAACATCATTTGTAATTCGGGTACTGCAAATTTAAACTAGATTAAGATGTTACTACATAACTATGGGAATCGCTACAACTCAAAACGCTGGCAAGAATGCGGATCAATATGAACTCTCATCCATTGCTAAAAAACCAAGGGAAAAAAAACACAACTCACTGCCCTGGAGTCAGACCTGACTCATAGCAAGCCCTCCTTGGGTTTCCAAGGCGGTATCACTACAGAGGTAGGTTGCCCAACCTTCACCTGAGGAGTGGCTGGTGCAAACTGGAATGCAAAATGGAATATCTGCTTTGGAAGAGAGTGACAGTTTCTTATGATGCTAAACATAGTCTTACCATTGGATCCAACGGTTGTTCAATTAAGTATTTATGCCACTCAGTTGAAATCGTACATTCACACTAAAACATGCATGCCGATTTTCATAGCATCTTTATTCATAATGTGCAAAAATTAGAAGATATCAAAATATCTTTTAACAGTATGAGTGAATAATCAAAATGTGATACATCTAAATAATTAAGAACAATACAAAGACACCCTGGCAGCTCAAGGTGAGGTGCTCCGTAATTCAGCTGCTCGTGGGAGAGAGATGCGGCCCTCTGCTCCAGTGAAGGTTTACAGCCTTGGAAACTCTATGGGGCAGTTAGAGTCTCTCGATTAGTATCATTATAAGCCAGAATCAACTTGACAACAAGGGATTTGAGGTGGCGTATTTTTGTGTTTTTGTTTAACAATAGAATAGTAGCCATTGATAAAAAGAAATGAGGAACTAAGCCACAGAATAGGAAGGGTGGATCATAAATGCTTATTGCTAAGTGAAAGAAGACAGGCCGAAATTGTTGCATATTGTATGCCTCCAGATTGTATGACTTCAATGATGTGACATTCCACAAATGCAAAACGATAGACACTTAAACAGTTCAGTTTTTTTTTTTTTTGCCAAAGACCTGAGGGAGGCAGAGGAGGGTTGAATAAAATATGCAGAGGTGAATTTTCACAGCAACGAACCTATTCTATGCAATACTGCAATATGCGGACATATAACATTATGCACTTGCCAAGACCCACCAAACTTTACAGACAAAGAGTGAAATTTAGTGCATATCAATTAAAAGTAAAACCATTTAGGAGTTGAGGGGATTCAGAATGGAATGCAGGAGGTGAATAAACAATTCAACTGGATTAAAAACTATGAAAACACCTCAACGTAGAGGGTGGGGCAAAAATGACAGAACTAAGTCATTGTGAAAAGAAGTGGAGTCTGTAAAACCAAAGGCAAAAAATACTCTGGGTGACAATCCTGATTCCTCTGTGTGTGTGCACTGAGACTGACCAATCGGCAAACTGAACCGATGGCGGATGATAGGAAACAGGTCTCTTGCTTTTGGACTCGGTGTTTACAGATAACCAAGTCCGAGAGACCAGGATGATCCATGTGGTAATAAAATAAAGGTGAATTTTTCAAAGAGCATACATATTTATCTCAACATAGATACAAATGTGCACACACATACACACACACACCCGTCACTATACACACATCTTCTTGTTCCATTAACTGACAGGGCCTAGAGTTCTCAGCAGCAACAAACACACATAGAACTCGGATTTTGGTTTCTACTACCATTCTCCAATAAAAAGAGACAGGACTCCTTGGAGAAATGGCTGACTTAGAACTGGGATGATGTATATACTATACATAGGAGAGGAATTAGAGAGTTGTGAAATGTAAAAAGGTAATGGACAGTTTACAACAAACTCCACCACAACA
>NW_006922635.1:284819-285393 GCF_000298275.1 Orycteropus afer afer
TTTTTTTTGTAATTATAAACTGTCTAACAAATGAAATGTGTTAAAAAATTTTTAAAATATTAGTCAAATGCAAATGCATTGGAAACAGCAAGGTGGGAGCTTCACCCAGACTCCACTGCGTGTCTTGGACAAGCTAACCCACTGCTGTGAATCTGATAGTCATCAGCCTTAAAATCAGAATAAACCAAAAACAACCCAAACTCACTGCTGTCGAGTTGGATCCGAATCATACACACCCCTTCTTGGGTTTCTGAGGCGGTATCACTGCGGAAGCAAATTGTCCAACCTTCCTTCTGAGGAGTGGTTGGTGGGTTTGAACTGCCAGCCTTCTGGTTAGCAGTCAAATGCCTGCTGCACTACACCAACAGAGCTCCCCAAATCACAATAGTGATGCCAATTTCATAAAAGAATAAAGAATTTTTTAAATCATGTATTTATAATGTCGAGCATGATTTATATTAATCAGTGGATTTCTGGATGCATTATGATTCAACAGCGCACAGATTTCTTCCCTGCTTTCACTGGGCTCCTTCCACCCTTCATCTCTCTACGGTTCTGACAACAGCAACACTAT
>NW_006922635.1:298507-308411 GCF_000298275.1 Orycteropus afer afer
GTTTGTTCCCCAGCCACCATGCACAGTCCTCCGTGCAGTTCCTGGCTAGCAGGGGGATTTTTAGGTTAATTCTTAAGTCCTACCACCACAAGAATCTGCGAGAGCACTGTCTCTTTAAATATCCAAAATAGTCAAGCCCCTTTTTAAACCTCCAAAATGGCGGCTCCCTCCAGACCGGCAAAAGTCCACAACTCAGCCCACCTTTCTCTTCACCTTCTCTGTTTGTTCCCCAGCCACTGTGCACAGTCCGGGCAGTCCCTGGTTAGGAGGGTGATTTTTACTTTAATTCTTAGGTTCTACCACTACTTGGGAATGTCCAGGCCATCTGTGACATCAGTGTCTCTCAGGTCACTGCCAGACCACAGATCTGTACATCTCCTTTTTTGGTATTTTCATGCAAATTCTTCTGCTAGTTGGGGCTTAGTCCACTTCTGTATCCTTCCCTTCAAGGATCAGGGGTCCAAGAATATCTTCTGTGTTTGTGTTAATTGTTTTCCCTCTTCTTTGTTGAAGAGAGTCTGTGCAGTCCTTCTGCCTAGTCTGCCATCTTGCAGGAACTCAACACATATTTGTTAAATTAGATATTTAAACTCCTTAGACTAGCTGTCCAATTGTTCCTCAATTTCTGAGTAATTTGGGCTTTCCATAGAACACAGACCAAGAAGAGAAGTCCCCATCCTATGTTGGAGTGTGAGGAAGAGGTCTTACATGGACAGGTACTCCGGCCTGACTGTGATTTGCTTCAGTGGTTTTTTGTTTTTTTTTTTTAATCTTGGCTGTTTAACTCCAGAATTTACTTTTATCCTATGATCAAGGATCTTCTATGTAACTCACACCTACCATTCCAGACCGTAGGCTGAGAAACTCATATGAGTGGAACATGGCTGAGAAACTCATATGAGTGGAACATGGGCTTATATGCCTAAAGAACCCAACATTAAAGGATATGTAGTATCTGTATCTCTAACCACCCCTAGTGTGAAACTGTGGTGGCTTGTGTGTTGCTGCAAGGCTGGAGGCTATGCCACCGGTATTTCACATACCAGCAGGGTCACCCATGGTAGACAGGTTTCAGTGGAGCTGCCAGACTAAGACAGACTTGACAGAAGGAAGGGGCCATCCATTTCTCAAAGAATTGGCCAATGAAAACCTGATGAATAGCAGTGAAACACTGTCTGATATCTGATATAGTACTGGAAAACTTTATGACTAGTCCTGAAACTTTGTCTGACATAGTGACAGAAGATGAGCCCTTCAGATCGGAAGGCACACAAAATATGGCTGGGGAAGAGCTGCCTCCTCAAAGTACAGTCCACCTTAGTGATATGGTTAGAGTAAAACTTTCAGGACCTCCATTTGCTCATGTGGAATGACTCAAAATGGGGAGAAAGAGTTACAAACATCCATTAATGATTGGAACATGGAATGTACGAAGTACGAGTTTAGGAAAATGGAAGTTTCAAAAATGAAATGGAATGCATAAAGATAGATACCCTAGATATTGGTGAGCTGAAATGGATCTATGTTGGCCATTTTCATTCAAACATCATCTGATCTACTCTGCCAGTAATGACAAACTGAAGAGGAATGGTGGGGCATTTATGGTCACAAAGAATGTTTCCAGATCTGTCCTGAAGCATATTGCTTCCACTGATAGGACACTGTATGGATACTTTATAGGTATCCATACACCTACAAGGAAGACCAGTTAATACTACTCTTATTCAAATTTATAGGCATTCTGGTGGCATAGTGCCTAAGGCATTTGACAGCCAACCAGATGGCTGGTGATTCAAATCCACCAGGCACTCCTCAGAAAGAAGATTGGGCAATCTACTTACATAGAGACACCACCTGGAAAACCCAAGGAGGGGTCTGTGATGGTTGAAGCTGTGTGTCAACTTGGCTGGACCCCAGTTATGTGTGGTTGTTCCCATGATGGGATTGGATGACTGTGTTCTGAGTCACCAATATGCCCAAGGGGCGTTTCCCTAGGGGTGTGGCCTGCTTCCAGGATATCCAGGGACATCCTGGGAAGAGAGGCATTCTTCTGTGGATCAGGACTCTGGTGTGTTGCCTACAACTTTCTGTGAGTGAGCAGCTCACCGTTCGGCCTGGAGATCTTGGATTCATCTTTCGTTGGAGTCAACAGCCAGTGTACTGCCTGCCAGCCTTGAGCTTCTCGGCCCCCTGTGGTTGTGGAAGCTAAGTCTGCCTCCAACCAGATGTTTCCTCCAGGGACTTGGGACTTGCCAGCTTCTATACGTTTGTGAGCCATTTTCCTAAGATAAATTTCTCTCTCTCTCTCTCTCTCTCTCTCTGTGTGTGTGTGTCTGTCTGTATCTCTATAAATTTCTCTCTCTCTCTCTCTCTCTGTGTGTGTGTGTGTGTGTGTGTGTATATATATATATATATATATACACACACATATACACATACATACATAAACTTTGCTGGTCTTTGGTTTTTCTAGAGAACCAAGTCTAACACATTTGGTACCAGGAGTGGTTCTAGAGAGACAAAATCATAAGTATGGGCTTCTTAGATTGGTTCTCCTGTTTGATTAATTTTGATGACCCTAGTGACTCTGTGTCAGCTAGTAAAGAGGGCCCTACGAATCCATGGCATAAGATGGCAAAATTAATACATGAAATAGTGCCACCAATAGATCAACTACTTGTGAGAAGTGACATTCTGGGTGATTGGATGTTTGATACTTTTCTGCAATTTTGTCAGAATGAGGAGTATAAGGAAGCGGGTTGGTTGGTCCTACTTACAATGGATAAATTGGTGAAAGAGGAAGATGGGCTCAAAGCTGCTGAGTCTCGGCTTAAGTGCCACATAAACGACCTCAGTGCTTCCAGCTGTGCTCTGAAAGAAAGCCTTATGGCTTCTACTACCAGGTCTGACATAGCTGAAACCCAAATCCAGAGTCTTATCATAAGAGTGGCTGAAGTACAATGCCAGCTCAATTGCCATTCCAGAATGGTGTCTGCCGTTAAAGTGAGGGCATTGATTGGAAAAAAATGGGATCCTGCAACCTGGAATGGGGACATATGGACAGACGATCAGGAAGATGAGGATATGAAGCCTGTAAATTCTGTTGAGTCCCTCCCATCTGAACGGATTACTGTAAAACCATTATCCTTTCCCCCTCAGTTTGCTGTGATTGCTTTTATGTAAACCTGATTTGACAATGGGAACTGCCTTAATTGAACTAAGGCACTTAAATACGTTGGGGCTGATTGGACCCCATGGTAGTAGGGGCCAAGTGGCAGCAGTTAATCGACAAAGGCAAGGTGGGTGTGGTTACCATAATGGACAGCAGTGTTGGAACACTAATCAGAATAGTCTGACTCGTGTGGAATTACGGCATTGGCTACTTGCTCATGGTGTTCCTAGTAGTGAAATACATGGCAAGCGTACTAAATATTTACTTGATCTGTATAAACAGAAGAGTTCTAGGTCACGTGAACAGCAACCTAGATTGAATCGCCGGAATAGAGGCACGACCTCTCAATCAATTCCCAGACTTGAGTCAGTTTACAGACCCACAACCCCTTGAATGAAGGGGAGACCAGGTCCCTTTGAGGAAGGACCCCACTACATTGCCAAAAATCTATAATGTCAGTCTTTCTCCTAGCCTTCCCCAAAGGGATCTGAGGCCTTTTACGAGAGTGACTTGTCATTGGGGAAAAGGAAATAATCAGACTTTTCGGGGATTACTGGACACTGGCTCTGAATTGACAGTAATTCCAGGAGACACAAAGCATCATTGTGGCCCACCAGTGAGAGTGGGGGCATATGGAGGTCAAGTTATTGATGGAGTCTTAGCTGAGGTGCATCTCACAGTGGGTCCTGTTGGTCCCCGAACCCATCATGTCATGATTTCCCATGTGCCAGAAAACATAATTGGAATAGATATACTCAGCAATTGGCAGAATTCCCACATTGGCTCTGACATGTGGAGTAAGGGCTATTATGGTAGGAGAAGCCAAGTTGAAGCCATTAGAACTGCCTCTACCTACAAAAATAGTAAACCAAAAGCAGTACCGCATCCCTGGAAGAGTTGCAGAGATTACTGCCACCATCAAGGACTTGAGGGATGCAGGGGTGGTGATTCCCACCACATCCCCATTTAATTCACCTATTTGGACTGTACAAAAAACAGATGGATCTTGGAGAATGACTGTAGATTATCGTTAACCTAATCAGGTGGTGACTCCAATTGCAGCTGCTGTTCCTGATGTGGTTTCATTGCTTCAGCAAATTAGTACATCTCCTCGTAATTCATATGCAGCTATTAATCTGGCCAATGCTTTTTTCTCAATACCAATTTCAAAAGACCATCAGAATCAGTTTGCCTTCAGCTGGCAAGGACAACAGTATACTTTTGTAGTCCTTCCTCAACTCCCTGGCACTATGTCATAATTTAGTCCATAGGGATCTTGATCATCTTTCCCTTCCACAAGACATCACACTGGCCCATTATATTGATGACATTGTGCTGATTGGACCTAGTAAAGAAGAAGTATTGATGACTCTAGACTTACTGGTGAGACATATGCATGCTAGAGGTTGGGAAATTAACACATTGAAAATTCAGGCACCTTCCACCTCAGTGAAATTTCTAGGGGTCCAATGGTGTGGAGCATGTTGAGATATTCCTACAAAGTGAAGGATAAGTTATTGTATCTGACTTCCCCTACAACTAAAAAGGAGGCACAACATCTAGTGGGTCTCTTTGGATTTGGGAGGCAACATATCTTTCATTTAGGTGTGTTGCTGTGGCCTATTTAACAAATGACTTGCAAAGCTGCTAGTTTTGAGTGGGGCCCAGAGCAACAGAAGGCCCTGAACAGGTTCAGGCTGCCGTGCAGGCTGCTCTGCCACTTGGGCCATATGATCCGGCTGATCCAATGGTGCTTAAAGTGTCTGTAGTAGATAGAGACGCTGTTTGGAGCCTTTGGCAGGTTCTTACTGGTGAATCGCAAAGCAGACCCTAGGGGTTTTGGAGCAAAGACTTGCCATCCTCTGCAGATAACTACTTTCCTTTTGAGAAACAGCTTTTGGCTTGTTACTGGGCTTTGGTAGAGACTGAATGCCTAACCATGGACCACCAAGTCCCCATGTGGCCTGAGCTGCCCATCATGAACTGGGTGTTTTCTGACCCACAGAGTCACAAATTTGGACGTGCACAGCAGCACTCCATCATTAAATGGAAATGGTATATCAGAGATCGGGCTTGAGCAGGACCTGAAGGCACAAGTCAGTTGCATGAGGAAGTGGCCCAAATGCCTATGGTCTCCACTCCAGTCACATTACCTTCCCTGTCCCACTCTGCACCTATGGCTTCATGGGGAGTTCCTTACGATCAGTTGACTGAGGAAGAGAAAACTCGTGCCTGGTTTACAGATGGTTCTGCACGATATGCAGGCAGCATTAGAAAGTGGACAGCAGTGGCACTACAGCCCCTTTCTGGAAGTTCCTTAAAGGACAGCGGTGAAGGGAAATCCTCCCAATGGGCGGAACTTTGAGCCGTGCATATTGTTGTTCACTCTGCATGGAATAAGAAATGCCCAGATGTGTGATTATATACGGATTCATGGGCTGTGGCTAATGGCTTAGCTGGATGGTCTGGGATTTGGAAGGAGCATGATTGGAAGACTGGTGATAAGGACGTATGGGGAAGAGGGGGAAGATATATGTGGATAGATCTCTCTGAATGGGCCAAAGGAGTAAAGGTATTTGTGTCTCATGTGAATGCCCATCCAAAAGTGACCTCGGCAGAGAACTTTAACAGTCAGGTGGATAGGATGACACGTTCGATGGAAACCAACTGTCCTTTTTCCCTGGCTACTCCTGTCATTGCCCAATGGGCTCATGAACAAAGTGGCTATGGTGGAAGTGATGGACGTTATGCGTGAGCTCAGCAACATGGACTCACACTTACCAAAGCTGATTTGGCTACTGCCACTGCTGAGTGCTCAATCTGGCAACAGCAGAGACCAACCCTGAGTCTGCAATATGGAACCATTCCTCGGGGCGATCAGTCAGCAACCTGGTGGCAGGTCGATTACATTGGACCACTGCCATCATGGAAAGGACAGTGTTTTGTTCTTACTGGAATACATACTTATTCTGGATATGGATTTACCTTTCTTGCACACAATGCTTCTGCTAAAGCTACCATCCATGGACTTGCAGAATGCCTTATCCATTGTCATGTCATCCCACACAGCATTGCTTCAGATCAAGGGACTCATTTCAAAGCACATGAAGTGAGGCAGTGGGCTTATGCTCATGGAATTCACTGGTCTTACCATGTTCCCCATCATCCTGAAGCAGCTGGTTTGATAGAAAATGGAATGGCCTCTTAAAAACACAAATATGGCACAACCTAGGTGGCAATACCTTGAAGGGCTGGAGCAATGTTCTCCAGGGGGCTGTATATGATCTAAACCAGAGTCCAATATATGGTTCTGTTTCTCCAATAGCCAGGATTCATGGGTCCAGGAACTAAGGGGTGGAAACAGGAGTGGTACCACTCACTATTACTCCTAATGACCCACTCAAAATATTTTTGCTTCTTGTCCCTGCTACTCTCTGCTCTGTGGGTTGGAGATCTTAGTCCCAAAGGGAGTAACACTCCCACCTGGAGACACAATACCGATTGCATTGAACTGGAAATTAAGAATGCCACCCGGCCATTTTGGCTTCCTCATGCCTCTGGATTAACAGACAAAGAAGGGCATTACTGTACCATATAGTGTGATAGATCCTGATTAACAAGGGGAATTTGGGTTGGCTTTACATAATGGAGGTAAAGACTACTATGTTTGGAATACAGGAGATTCTTTAGGATGTCTCTTAGTACTACCATGCCCTGTGATTAAAGTCAATGGAAAATTACAGCAACCCAATTCTGATATGACTGCTAATGGCCCAGATCCTTCAGGAATGAAGGCTTGGGTCACCCTACCAGGCAAAGAACCACGACCAGCTGAGGTGTTTGCTGAGGGCAAGGGAAATGCAGAATGGGTGGTGGAAGAAGGTAGTTCTGAATATCAGCAATGACCACTTGAGCATCTGCAGAAACGAGGACTGTGATTGTACATTTCTTCATTGTATATGTGGATCAAATATTTGTGTTTCCTTCTGTTATGAACTGTGAAATGTTAATAAGGTTAATGCATTTTGGTTGTATGTGTGTTAACGTATAATGTCAGGCACAATTATGACTCAGTAATTTTCCTGATTTAGAGATTATATAGGGTTAAGAAGATGTGTACAACTGCCAAGTTGACAAGGGGTGGACTGTGATGGTTGCAGCTGTGTGTCAACTTGGCTGGACCCCAGTTCTTTGTGGTTGTTCCCATGATGGGATCAGATGACTGTGTTCTGAGTGGCCAATCTGCCCAAGGGGAGGTGTGGCCTGCTTCCAGGATATTCAGGGACATCCTGGGAAGAGAGACATTCTTCTGTGGATCGGGACTCTGGTGTGCTGCCACAACTTTCTGTAAGTGAGCAGATCACCATTCAGCCTGGATATCTTGGATTCATCTTTTGTTGGGTCAACGCCAGTGTACTGCCTGCCAGCCTTGAGCTTCTCAGCCCCCTGAGGTTGCCGAAGGTAAGTCTGCCTCCAGCCTGACGTATCCTCCAGGGACTTTGGACTTGCCGGCTTCTATAAGTTTGTGAGCCATTTTCCTAAGATAATTTTTTTTTCTCTCCATATATATAAGCTTTCCTGGTTTATGGTTTCTCTAGAAAACCCAGTCTAACACAGGGTCTCTATGAATCAGATCCAACTCAATGACAGTGAGTGAGATTCAAATTTGTGCACCAACCACCAAAGCCAAAAACGAGGAATTTGAAGATTTTTACCAACTTTTGCAGGTTGAAATTGACCAAATATGCAATCAAGATGTGTTCATTATTACTGCTGATTGGAATGCAAAAGTTGGAAGTGAAGAATATTTGGTAATTGGAAAATATGACCTCAGTGATAGAAATAACACTGGGGATCACATGATAGAATATTGAAAGACCAATAACTTATTCATTGCAAATTCATTTTATCAACAACATAAATGGTGGCTTCACACATAGATTTTCCCAGATAGAATACACAGGAATCAGATAGACTATATCTTTGCAAAGAGTTGATGGAGAAGCTTGATATTTACAGCCAAAACAAGGTGACTGTGGAGCAGACCATCAACTGCTCATATGCAAGTTCAATTTGAAGCTGAAGACAATTAAAACAAGTCCATTAGAGCTATAATATAACCTTGATTATATTCCATCTGAATTTAGAACCATCTAAAGATAGATGTGACACATTGAACACCAATGACTGAGAACCAGAGGAACTGTGGGATAATATCAAGAACATCATCCATGATGAAATAAAAAGGTCATTAAAAAGACAGGAAAAGAAGAAAAGACCAAAATGAATATCACAAGATACTCTGAAACTTGTGCTTGAATGGAGAGTAGCTAAACCAAATGAAGAAATGACAAGATAAAAGAGCTGAACAGAAGATTTCAAAGAGCAGCTTGAGAAGACAAAGACAATTAGTATAATGAAATGTGCAAAGACCTGGAGTAATTAAACTAAAAAGGAAAAACACACTTGACATTTCTCAAGCTGAAAGAGCTAGAGGAAAAATTCAAGCCTGGAGTTGCAATATTGAAAGATTCTGTGGGCAAAATATTGAGTGATGCAGGAAACATCAAAAGAAGATGGAAGGAATACACTGTTCCAAAAAGAATTGGTCGATGTTGATCCATTTCAGGAGATGGAATATGATCAAGAACTAGAGGTACTGAAGGAAGAAGTTGAAGCTGCATTGAAGGAATTGGTGAAAAACAAGGCTCCAGGAACTGATGGGGTAGCCATTAAGATGTTTCAACTGATGGATTCTGCACTGGAGGTACATAATCATCTATGCCAAGAAATTTGGAAGACAGCTACATGGACAAGACTGAAAGAGATCCATATTTGCACCCATTCCAAACAAAGATGATCGCACAGAAAGTGGAAATTATTGAACACATATAATATCACATGCAAGTAAAATTTAGCTGAAGATAATTCAAAAATGGTTACAGCAGCATCTAGACAGAGAAATTCCAGAAATGCATGTTGGATTCCGAAGAGGATGTGGAATGAGGGATATCATTGGTGAAGAAAGAAGGATCTTGTCTCAAAGCAAAGAGTACCAGAAAGATGTTTACTTGTTTTTTTTTATTGACTATGTCAAGGGATTCGACTGTGTGGAACATAACCAATTATGGATACCATTAAGAAGAAAGAGGATTCCAGAACACTTAATTGTGCTCAGGAGTAACCTGTACATAGACCAGGAGGCTGTCCTTCAGACAGAACAAGGGGATACTGTATGGTTTAAAATCAGGAAGGGAGTGTGTCAGGGTTGTATCTCTTCACCATACTGTTTCAATTTGTATGCTGAGCACATGCTCGGAGAAGCTGGACTATATGGAGAAGAACACAGCATTGTGATAGGAGGAAGAGTCATTAACAACCTACAATATGCAGATGACACAACCTTGCTTGCTGAAAGTAAAGATGACTTGAAGCACTTACTGATGAAGTTTAAAGACTAGTCTATGGTATGGATTACACCTCAACATAAAGAAAATGAAAATCCTCACAACTGGAACCATAAGTTGTATCATGATAAATGGAGTGAAGATTGAAGCTGTCAAATATTTCATCAATGGAATAAGCACTGAAGAAATCAAACAATGTATTGCACTGGGCAAATCTGCTCAAAAGACCTCTTTAAAGTGCTGAAGAGCAAAGATGTTTCTTGGAAGACGAAGGTACGTCTAACCCAAGCCATGGTGTTTTCAATCGCCTCATATGCATGCAAAA
>NW_006922635.1:311358-316398 GCF_000298275.1 Orycteropus afer afer
TACTGAGCTGAAATTAGAAGGACCAGTGGTTAAATGGAGTGGACTTCATCCTGGTGGGCAATATGGCATCCCAAGCCAGGGCCTCTGAGGTGCTCTAGTCCACATACTTCTTTCTGGAGCAGCCACAAACTGTAACCTCAAGGAACTCTGTAACCTTTGGAGTGCCTTAATTTTTAACTGTTTGCAGCAAAATGGTTTAATACAAGCTTTTATTTAGTGAAAAAAAAAAAAAAAAGAAAGAAAGAAATTGAGAGTAGCCAGACTTGGTCTCACCTAGTTTGGTCATATTGTCAGAGGGACCTATGGTAGTTAAATTTGTACGTGAACTTGGATGAGTCTCGTTGAGTGACTGGGCAGCTGGATACAGTTATTCCCCATGGTGAGAATGGTAATTAACTCAATGGTGCAATCTATTGGAGAAGCTGACTAGCTGCTTTAGGGATGTGGTCTTCAGGTAATAATTATAACAAAAGATTCCTACTACCTGAATTGCAGGAAATACATCAGGTTTGTGGAGCCCATAATTTCAGTGGGGTCTTGATTCCACCACCTTCCTAGTGAAAGATGAAATATCAATGTTCTTAGGTCATTCTGATTTTCAGTGTTGTTCTGGGAGTCATTCCCAATACTTGAAGGACATACCACCTGTCCCTCGACAATTTAGTAAGTACACGCTTACAAAGTTTCTGTTCAAAATGCTTAACAAGACTTCCATTGAAATAAAATATCCCAAAGAGTTCAAATATCTCACACCAGAAGTGATGACAACAAACAGACTTTCCAAAATAGGAATCTGGAGCTTGATATTTCAACTTTTTGGGGTTGAGGACAATAATGATGCTATTCCCTTGGAATAGATGTATGCTGGTAATCCATGGCCAAATGTGGAAGTTCTGTTTCATAGTGAATCATATGCAGTCATCTTGAAGGGATTTACTGTTGAAAGGAAGATTTTCATTTTAAAAAAGTTTCTGAAAGAAATATAGAAGTAAGAATTGCTTATCTTGTATTAAATGAAGGAGATTGAATTCTGGTAAAAATGCACATTTATGAAGTGATGAAATAATCTTGATTTAGTTTTTCATAATTTTGACTTCTGTTGCTCATGATCAGTTCTCTTATCTTAAGAAAAATGATTCTGTTACATAGACAATATTTGTCAGCAGAAAAGTTTTCTTAGGGCCTGCTTTATGTCCTTGTTTCTAAGACTGTAGATAAAGGGGTTCAGCATGGGAGTGACCACAGTGTACATCACTGAGGCTACTGCACTTTCCCTGGAGTTTTGGGTGACAGCGGAACTCAGATAAACTCCAAGAGTTGTACCATAGAACAAGGCAACCACTGAGAGATGAGACCCACAAGTGGAAAAGGCTTTATATTTGCCCCCTGTTGACGGAATTCTCACAATGAAAGACACAATCTTAGTGTATGAGTAAAGTATCCCAGTGAGTGGAATAACACACAGAAATCCACTTGAAAACTGTATCAATAAGTCATTGAGGAAAGTATCAGAACAAGCAAGTTGGATGACCTGATTAAGTTCACAGAAAAAATGAGGTATTTCCAAATCTGTACAAAAGGAGAGTCTCAAAACCATTAAACCATGTAATAAAGAGTCCAGAACACTGAGTAACCAGGTTGTCAGAAGCAGGAGGCCACAGAACTTGGGGTTCATGATGACCTTGTAGTGCAGGGGGTGACAGATGGCCACAAACCGATCATAGGCCATCACTGTTAAGAGAAAGCTGTCTAAAGCTCCAAAAAGCATGAAAAAATACATCTGAGTGATGCATTCTTCATAGGTAATCACTTTATTCTGCATCTGGATGTTCAGCAGCATCTTTGGGACAATGGTGAAGGTGAAACAGATGTCTGCAAAAGAGAGGTTGGAGAGGAAGAAGTACATGGGTGTGTGGAGGTGGGAGTCCATGATGATGGCCAAGATGATGAGCAGGTTCCCAGTGAAGGTGATCAGGTCCATGGACAGGAACAGCCCAAAGAGGAGGGGCTGCAGCTCTGCCTTGTCTGAGAGCCCCAAAAGGATGAATTCTGAAACATATGTTTGGTTTCCTGGTGCCATGGAGCTGGTGAGAACTACTAGAAAATAGAAAAAAGCAGCAAAGTTAGCTATAAGAGATAGGCTGATTTTATATTTTAAATGTGTTTAATTAACTACTTTTTATTTATTATCTATGAATCTAGTGTTTGTTAGCTGAGAATTTTGTGGACTCACCAAAGCTCTATCTCCTCCCTGATTGTGAAACTGATTAGCCTTGCTTGCTTCTAATGGCTAACTTTTTCCTAAGGCAACATGGTGTTGTTAGCCATCAAGTTGGTTCTGCCTCCTAGTGACCCTGAGAACAACAGGATGAAACCCTGCCCCGTCCTGCATCAGCCTCACAATCCTTGCAGTGCTTGAATCCATCACTGCAGCCACTGTGTCGATTGAACCCATTTAGGTTATTTCCTTTTGTTTTCTCTGACCCTTTACTTTATCAAACATGATATCCTTCTCCAGGGAATGGTCCCTTCTGACCACATGCTGCAAGGAGATGAAAAATTCTGGCCATTGTCACTTCCAAAGAGCATTCCAGCGGCACTTATTCCAGGACAGTTTTGTCTGTTGTTCTGGCAGTCCATGGTATTTTCAGTATTCTTTGCCAACACCACAATTCAAAGTCATCAATTCTTCTTCCGTCTTCCTTACTCATTGTATAGCTTTCATATGCCTGTGAAGTGATTGAAAATGTCATGGCTTGGGTTAGGCACACGTGTGTTTTCAAACTGACATCTTTGTTCCTCAGTACTTTAAAGCAGCGTTTCACAGCAGATTTGTCCAGTGCAATATGACATCTGATTTGTTGACTACTGCCTCCATCAGTGTTGACTGCAAATGAAAGTAAAATGAAATCTTTGACAACTTCCCTCTTTCCTACATTTATCATGATGTTGCTTATTGGTCGAGGTGTTTGGATATTTTTTTTCTTTATATGAATGTGTAACTCATACTGGAGATTTTAGTCTTTGATCTTCATCAGGAAGAGTTTAAGTCCCCTTCACTTTAAGCAAGCAAGGTTGTGTTATCTGCATATCTTAGGTTGTTGGTGATTTTTCCTCCTGTCTTAATGCTGTGTTCTTCTTCATAAAGTTCCTCTTCTCAGAATTTTTGCTCAGTGTACACGTTGAATAACTATGGTGAAAGACACATCCCTGACACTCATCCCTTCTTATTTTAAATCATGCAATATCCTCTTGTTCCATCTGAATGACAGCCTTTTGTTCTATGTATAGGTTCCTCAAGAGCACATTTAAGTGTTTTTGAATTTCCATCCTTCACAGTCTTATCCATAATTTCTTATGACTCACACAGTCTAATCCCTTTGCATAGTCAATAAATCACAGGTGAACATATTTCTGATATTTTTACTTTTTAGCTAAGATCCCCCTGACATCAGCGATGATATTTCTCCTTCCATGTCCTCTTTTAAATCCAATTTGCATTTCTGGAAAGTTCCTTAAATTGACTATCTGTGTAAGAGGCGATGGAGAAACTAAATATCTTCAATCAAATCAAGGCCAGATCACAGCCAACTACTCTGAGGGAGACAATAGTTGGACCTGTGGCCCCAGGACCACAGTTGCAGGGGACATCAAGCTCAACTGGCATAACATACTACACACAAACATTGTTCCACATCCTACTTTGTTGAGTAGTGACTAGGATCTTAAAAGCTTGCAAGCTGCCTTCTAGATGCAACGATGGGTCTCTCCTCATCCAGAGCAAAGAAGAATGAAGAAAACTAAAGACATATGGAAATAATTAGTACACGGAACTGGTATACCAGGTGATCTTCAGCCTATGTGAATATGAAACCAAAAGAACTAGATGGTGCCTGGCTACTACTGTTAACCACTCAGAGGGGGATCTATGGTAGAGATCCTGGATAAAGTGGGAGAACAATGTGGAACAAAACTCAAAATTTAAAAAAAAAAAAAAAAAAAAGATCAGGCTTCCTGGTTTGAAAAAACCTGGTGAAACCCCCGAGACTATGGCCCCTAGCTGCCCG
Organism: Orycteropus afer afer; assembly: GCF_000298275.1. NCBI lineage: Eukaryota > Metazoa > Chordata > Mammalia > Tubulidentata > Orycteropodidae > Orycteropus > Orycteropus afer. Next base: position 315,426 of record NW_006922635.1, read on the forward strand.
TCAGGTCTGGAATTGAACCCACTCCTGTGGCTTGCAGCCAAACAAATGACAGGCATATGACCTGAGCATTTACATTAGGTAGATACACTCCTTGGAGAGAACAATCATGGGAGAATAGAAGGGTTGTGTATGCACAGGGAGACTGCTCAGGGTCAAGAGTGCATGGCAGGGAATAACACAGGGAAGAGTTAAATGTGGGGAGGAAGTGGGAATATAGCAGTTGCATTGTGGAATATTGTAGTCACTTTCATGAGACAAAATGTGTATGAACTGTTGTATGGGAAAAGAAATTGCTCTGTAATCTTTCACCCAAAGCATAAATAAATAAATAAAACAAAACAAGGCAAGGAGCTGACTGTGAAAGAAACCATGAATTGTTCATATGTAAGTTGACACCAAAGAAAATTGAAACAAGTCCATGTGAGCCAAAATACAAACTTAATCATATCTACTACCTGAATTTAGAAACCATTTGAAGAACAGATTTGACATATTGAATACTAGTGACTGAAGACCAGCCGAGTTGTAGGATGACATCAAGAACATTGTACAAGAAGAAAGCAAAAGGTCTTTTAAAAGACAGAGAAGAAAGAAAACAACAAAATAGATGTCAGAAGAGACTATGAACCTTGTTCTGGAACAGAGAGTAGCGACAGTGAAAGGAAGAAATGTTGGAAGGGAGCTAAAGAGGAGATTTCAAAGGATGGCTCATAAAGAAAGTAAAGTATTATGATGAAATGTGCAAAGATCTGGAATTGAAAAACAAAAGGGAAGAACACACTTAACAATTCTCAAGCTGAAACAACTGAAGAAAAAAAATTCATGCCCCAAATTGCAATATTGAAGAATTCTATGGGCAAAATATTGAACGATGCAGAAAGCACGAAAGAAGATGGAAGGAATACAGGTCTCACTGTACGAAAGAGAACTGGTCTACATTCATCCTTTTCAGGAGGTAACATATGATCAAGAA
>NW_006922635.1:318253-319357 GCF_000298275.1 Orycteropus afer afer
AGAGCAGGAGTGATGGGCAGCAATTCTTTACACTCTGACAGCTTTACACAATTCCCGGAAATATAATAACAGTGGGATACCCAACCCGATAAATATTTTCAATTTTCATGACCTAAATTGATTCCTCTGCTCATATTATAAAGGGAACTTTCAAATATACTTAAGTAAATAATTGAAATACACATAGAGAAAATGGCAAAGAATTCTAACAAAAGACTTCCACTTATTTTTTCAAAAACCAATAATTTTGGGAGGTATTTTGCTATAAGAAATTGTAATAATTTAATATATTGGTGAAGTGCTAGTGGGTCCTACCAACTTTTAAAGAAGAAATGATACCAATTTACCATGATATCTTCCAGAAAATAAGAGCAGAGGGAACATTTCCTAACTCATTCTGTGAATCCAGCATTACTCTAATAAAAATAAAATAAAATAAAATAAAAGCTATCATAATCTGGAAAAATTGTAGACCAATATCACTCATGAACAAAAACACAAAAATTTTCAACAAAATACTAGCAAAGTGAATCCAACAACGTATAAAAATAATTACACAATACAACAAAGTGAGATTTATTCCAGGTATGAAACACTGGTTTGAAATATGAAAATCCATTAATGCAATGCATTCCATCAAGTAACTAAAGAAAAAATACCAAGATGGTGGACTAGGCAGAAGGATTGCACAGACCCTCTTCAACAAAGAAAAGGGAAACCAATTAACACAGACACAGAAGATAATGTTGGACTCCTGAGCCTTGAAGGGAAGGATACAGAATTGGACTGGACCCCAACTAGCAGAAGAATTTGCGTGAAAATACCAAAAGAAGGAGACATACGGAGCTGCGGTCTGACAGCGAACTGAGTGAATCTGTCAGTACAGGCGGCTCGGAGATTCCTGACTGGTGCAACCCCAAGGACACTCGGGGTCTGCAAGACTGAAAAGTTTTTCAATGGACAGTCAATTGTAGTTTGTGTTTAACTGAGTGGGAGACAACAACAATTCACATAAGACACAACTACACCCACACCTCCTGTGACTTCACTTACTGAGCGAGAGCCACTTCCTCCATCTCCAGCAATGGGCCAACGATAAAAAGC
>NW_006922635.1:338095-342834 GCF_000298275.1 Orycteropus afer afer
TTTTTTTTTTTTTTTTAATCTTGGCTGTTTAACTCCAGAATTTACTTTTATCCTATGATCAATGATCTTCCATGTAACTCACACCTACCATTCGAGACCATGGGCTGAGAAACTCATATGAGTGGAACATGGGCTTATATGCCTAAAGAACCCAACATGAAAAGATATCCATTATCTGTATCTGTAACCACCCCTAGTCTGCCAGTTTGTCGAACTGTGGTGGCTTGTGTGTTGCTGCGAGGCTGGAGGCAATGCCACCTGTATTTCACACACCAGCAGGGTCACCCATGGTGGACAGGTTTCAGCAGAGCTGCAAGACTAAGACAGACTTGATAGAAGGAAGGGGCCATCCACTTCTCAAAGAATTGGCCAGTGAAAACCTTATGAATAGCAGTGAAACACTGTCTGATATAGTACTGGAAAACTTCATGACTAGTCCTGAAACTTTGTCTGATATAGTGAAAGAAGATAAGTCCTTCAGGTTGGAAGGCACTCAAAATATGACTGGGGAAGAGCTGCTTCCTCAAAGTACAGTCCACCTTAATGATGTGGTTGGAGTAAAACTTCTAGGACCTCCATTTGCTCATGTGGAATGACTCAAAATGGGGAGAAACAGTTGGAAACATCCATTAATAATTGGAACATGGAATGTATGAAGTATGAATTTAGGAAACTAGGATTTTCATAAATGAAATGTAATGCATGAAGATAGACACCCTAGATATTGGAGAGCTGAAATGGACATATGTTGGCCATTTTCAACCAAACATCATCTGACCTACTATGCCAGTAATGACAAACTGAAGAGGAATGGTGGGGCTTTTATGGTCACAAAGAATGTTTCAAGATCTGTCCTGAAGCATACTGCTGCCAGTGATAGGACACTGTATGTACTTTATAGGTATTCATGTACCTACAAGGAAGACCAGTTAATACGACTCTTATTCAAATTTATAGGCATTCTGGTGGCATAGTGCCTAAGGCATTTGACAGCCAACCAGGCACTCCTCAGAAAAAAAGATTGGGCAATCTACTTCCACAGAGACACCACCTGGGAAACCCAAGAAGGGGTCTGTGATTGTTGGAGCTATGTGTCAACTTGAATGGACCCCAGTTCTGTGTGGTTGTTCCCATGATGGGATCAGATGACTGTGTTCTGAGTGGCCAATCTGCCCAAGGGGAGTTTCCCCAGGGGTGTGGCCTGCTTCCAGGATATCCAGAGACATCCTGGGAAGAGAGACATTCTTCTGTGGAACAGGACTCTGGTGTGTTGCCTACAACTTTTCGTGAGTGAGCAGCCCACCATTAGGCCTGGAGATCTTGGATTCATATTTCTTTGGAGTCAACAGCCAGTGTACTGCCTGCCAACCTTGAGCTTCTCAGCCCCCTGCAGTTGTGGAAGCTACGTCTGCCTCCAGCCTGACATTTCCTCCAGGGACTTTGGACTTGCCGGCTTCTATATGTTTGTGAGCCATTTTCCTAAGATAAATTTCTCTCTTTCTGTATTTGCTGGTTTTTGGTGTCTCTAGAGAACCTAGTCTGACACAACGTCTCTAAGTGTCAGATCCAACTCAATGACAGTGAGTGAGATTCAAATTTATGCATCAAACACCAAAGCCAAAAACAAAGAATTTGAAGATTTTTACCAACTTTTGCAGGCTGAAATTGACCAAACATGCGATCAAGATGTGTTCATTATTACTGTTGATTGGAATGCAAAAGTTGGAAGTGAAGAATATTTGGTAATTGGAAAATATGGCCTCAGTGATAGAAATAACAGTGGAGATCACATGATAGAATATTGCAAGACCAATGACTTATTAATTGCAAATTCACTTTATCAACAACATAAATGGTGGCTTCCCACATAGATTTCGCCAGATAGAATACACAGGAATCAGATCGACTACATCTGTGCAAAGAGGTGATGGAGAAGCTTGATATTTACAGCCAAAACAAGGCCAGGGGCTGACTGTGGGACAGACCATCAACTGCTCATATGCAAGTCCAAGTTAAAGCTGAAGACAATTAAAAAAAAAAACATGAAAGCCAAAATATAACCTTAATTATATTCCATCTGAATTTAGAACCATCAAAAGAATAGACTTGACACATTGAACACCAATGACTGAAAACCAGAGGAATTGTGGGATAACATCAAGAACATCATCCATGATGAAATAAAAAGGTGATTTAAAAGACAGGAAAGGAAGAAAAGACCAAAATGAATATCAGATGATACTCTGAAACTTGTGCTTGAATGGAGAGTAGTTAAACCAAATGAAGAAATGGCAAGATAAAAGAGCTGAACAGAAGATTTCAAAGAGCAGCTTGAGAAGACAAAGTCAAATAGTATAATGAAATGTGCAAATACCTGGAGTAATTAAACTAAAAAGGAAAAGCACACTTGACATTTCTCAAGCTGAAAGAACTAGAGGAAAAATTGAAGCCTGGAGTTGCAATATTGAAAGATTCTATTGGCAAAATATTGAGTGATGTAGGAAACACCAAAAGAAGATGGAAGGAATACACTGTTCCAGAAATAACTGTTTGATGTTGATCCATTTCAGGAAATGGAATATGATCAAGAACTAGAGGTATTGAAGGAAGAAGTTGAAGCTGCATTGAAGGAATTGGTGAAAACAAGGCTCCAGGAACTGATGGAGTAGCCATTAAGATGTTTCAACCAATGGATTCTTCACTGGAGGTACTTAGTCATCTATGCCAAGATATATGGAAGACAGCTACCTGGCCAAGACTGAAAGAGATCCAAATTTGTACCCATTCCAAACAAAGATGATCCCACAGAAAGTGGAAATTATTGAACACATATAATATCACATGCAAGTAAAATTTAGCTGAAGATAATTCAAAAATGGTTACAGCAGCATCTTGACAGGGATCTTCCAGAAATGCAAGCTGGATTTAGAAGAGGATGTGGAATGAGGGATATCATTGGTGAAGTCAGAAGGATCTTGTTTCAAAGCAAAGAGTACCAGAAAGATGTTTACTTGTTTTTTTATTGACAATGATAAGGGATTCGACTGTGTGGAACATAACAAATTATGCATAGCATTAAGAAGAATGGGGATTCCAGAACACTTAACTGTGCTCATGAGGAACCTGTACATGGACTAGGAGGCTGGCCTTCAGACAGAACAAGGGGATACTGTATGGTTTAAAATCAGGAAAGGAGTGTGTCAGGTTTGTATCTCTTCACCATGCTGTTCCAATTTGTATGCTGAGCACATGATAGGAGAAGCTGGACTATATGGAGAAGAACACAGTATTATGATAGGAGGAAGAGTCATTAACAACCTACAGTATGCAGATGACACAACCTTGCTTGTTGAAAGTAAAGAGGACTTGAAGCATTTACTGATAAAGATTAAAGACTAGTCTATGGTGTGTATTATACCTGAGTATAAAGAAAATGAAAATCCTCACAACTGGAACCATAAGTAGTATCATGATAAATGGAGAAAATATTGAAGCTGTCAAATATTTCTTGTTACTTGGCTCCATAATCAACATCAATAGAATAATCACTGAAGAAATCAAACAATGAATTGCACTGGGAAAATCTTCTCAAAAGACCTCTTTAAAGTGCTGAAGAGCAAATATATTCCTTTGAAGATGAAGGTACATCTAACCCAAGCCAGGGTGTTTTCAATTGTCTTATATGCATGCAAAAGCTGGACAATGGAAAAGGAAGACAGAAGTAGAGTTGATGCTTTAGAGTTGTGATGTTGACAAAGAGTACTGAAAGTATCAAGTACTGCCAAAAAATAAGAAATCTGTCCTGGAAGAAGTGCAGCTGGAATATTCTTCGGAAGTGAGAATGGTCAGACTTTGTCTCACCTACTTTGGTCGTATTGTCAGAGGAACCTATGGTAGTTAAATTTGTATGTCAACTTGGCTGAGTCTCATTGAGTGACTGGGCAGCTGGATATAGTTATTCCCCATGGTGAGAATGGTATTTAACTCAATGGTGCAATCTATTGCAGCAGCTGACTAGCTGCTTTAGGGATGGGGTAACAATTATAACAAAAGATTCCTATTACCTGGATTGCAGGTAATATATCATGTTGTGGGGCCCATAATTTCAGTGAAGTCTTGATTCTACCACCTTCCCGGTGAAAGAAGAAATATAAGTGTTCTTAGGTCATTCTGATTTTCAGTGTTGTTCTGGGAGTCATTCCCAATTCTTGAAGGACATACTACCTGTCCCTCGACAATTTAGTAAGTACACGCTTACAAAATTTCTGTTCAAAATACTTAACAAGACTTCTATTGAAATAAAATAACCCAAAGAGTTCAAATATCTCACACCAGAAATGATTACAAGAAACAGACTTTCCAGAATAGGAATCTGGAGCTTGATATCTCAACTTTTGGGGGTTGAGAACAATAATGATGCTATTCCCTTGGGATAGATGTATACTGGTACTCCATAGTCAGCAGTGGAAGTTCTGTTTCATAGTGAATCATATGCAGTCACCTTGAAGGGATTTACTGTTGAAGGGAAGATTTTCATTTAAAAAAAGTTTCTGAAAGAAATACAGAAGTAAGAATTGCTTATCTTGTATTAAATGAAGGAGATTGAATTCTGGTAAAAATGCACATTTATGAAGTGATGAAATAATCTTGATTTTGTTTTTCATAATTTTGAGTTCTGTTGCTCTTGACCAGTTCTCTTATCTTGAGAAAAATATTCTGTTACATAGAGGATATTTGTC
>NW_006922635.1:346914-347659 GCF_000298275.1 Orycteropus afer afer
GACCTGTGGCCCCAGGACCACAGTTGCAGGGGACATCAAGCTCAACTGGCATAACATACTACACAGAAACATTGTTCCACATCCTACTTTGTCAGATAGTGACTGGGATCTTAAAAGCTTGCAAGCTGCCATCGAGATGCAATGATGGGTCTCTCCTTATCCAGAGAAAGAAGATTGAAGAAAACCAAAGATTCATGGAAACAATTAGTCCAAGGGCTGGTACACCATATGATCTTCAGCCTATGTGAATATGAGACCAGAAGAACTAGATGGTGCCTGGTTACCACTGTCAACCACTCAGAGGAAGACCTACGGAGGAGATCCTGGATAAAGTGGGAGAACAATGTGGAACACAATTCAAACTTTAAAAAAAAAAAAGAAAAATGGACCAGGTTTGCTGTTCTGATAGAGCCTGTTGAAACCCCTGAGACTATGGCCCCTACCTGCCCTTCAGGTCTGGAATTGAACCTACTCCTGTGGCTTGAGCCAAACAAATGACAGGCATATGACCTGAGCATTTACATTAGGAGATACACTCCTTGGAGAGAACAATCATGGGAGAATAGAAGGGTTGTGTATGCATAGGGAGACAGCCCAGGGAACAAGAGTGCATGGGAGGGAATGATGCAGGGAAGATTTAAATGTGTGTTGGAAGTGGGAATACAGCAGTTGCATTGTGGAATATTGTAGTCAGTTTTATGAGACAAAATGTTTATAAACTGTTGTGTGGAAAATGAAATTGCTC
>NW_006922635.1:347759-348405 GCF_000298275.1 Orycteropus afer afer
GATGGTGCCTGGCTACCACTGTCAACCACTCAGAGGAAGATCTACGGAGGAGATCCTGGATAAAGTGGGAGAACAATGTGGAACACAATTCAAACTTTAAAAAAAAAGAAAAATGGACCAGGTTTGCTGTTCTGATAGAGCCTGTTGAAACCCCTGAGACTATGGCCCCTACCTGCCCTTCAGGCCTACAATTGAACCTACTCCTGTGGCTTGCAGCCAAACAAATGACAGGCATATGACCTGAGCATTTACATTAGGAGATACACTCCTTGGAGAGAACAATCATGGGAGAATAGAAGGGTTGTGTATACACAGGGAGACAGCTTGTCGGGCAGTAGTGCATGGGAGGGAACGACACAGGGAAGAGTTAGTTGTGGGGAGGAAGTGGGAAGACAGCAGTTACATTGTAGGAAATTGCAGTCAGTGTCTTGAGACAAAATGTTTATGAACTGCTGTATGGAAAATGAAATTGCTCTGTAAACTTTCATCCAAATCATAAATAAATAAATAAATGAAACAAAAGAAGGTGAGGAGCTGTCTGTGGAATAGACTGTGAATTGCTCATATGTAAGTTGAAGCCAAAGAAAATTAAAAGAAGTCCCTGAGGGCCAAAATACAACCTTAATCATCTCCTACCTGAATTTAG
>NW_006922635.1:349319-350484 GCF_000298275.1 Orycteropus afer afer
ATAGCGACCCCTCCTTGGGTTTCCGAGGCAGTATCACTACAGAAGTAGATTGCCCAACCTTCCTTCCGAGGAGTGGCTGGTGGGTTTGAACCGCCTGCCTTCGGGTGAGCAGTCAAGTGCCTTAGGCACTATGCTACCCGAGCTCCTTATATATAGCTCTATAAATTCCTCAAGACTTTGTTTTGTTCATTCAAAGAATATTTTCGGCCAATTATTTTCTGGCAGGTGTCTTGAGGGGACTGGGAAAGTGAGTAAAAATCATTTTATAAAATCCTTACCATTAAATATTATTCTAGCATATGTGTGTATTGAGGATAGAGGTTAATAGATTATGAATAATTCAGTAAACAATATGATTGCCATTATGAAGTAAAATAATGTGGGATAAGTAAGTTATAGAGTTTAAAATAAAGTTTACTTTGTAAGGTCATCTCTGATAGAAGCTTTGAGCAGAAAATCTGAAGACAAGTAGGATGCTACCCAAGCAGAAAACTGTGAGAAGACTATTTTGGGCAGAGATACAGACATTCCATTACACTAGATTCCCCTACTCTGTGGGGGCTCTGTATTGCATTATATACCATAGCCCTTGGGTGGAGCAAAAGGTTCAGCACTCAATTATTAGTTGAAAGGTTGGTGGTTGGAACCATCTCAGAAGTGTCTCTTATAGCAGGCCTGGCAATCTGCTTCCTAAGGGTCATAACCTTGAACACACTATGAAGCAGTTCCATTCTGCACATATGGGTTCACTAAATTCTCCATTAATGTAATATGCTCCATCCAGGAACTGAATGAAAATATATCAGCATTGACTCCAACCAGAACAAAACAAACAACAACAACAAAAAACAACTATTATATTACATTATGTTATGTGTATATTCTAGTGTAACGTATATAATAAATACATAATTCAGACTTCTATAAAATGAGCTCTCTCCCCTCAATTTCTATTTGGTATAATCCCTGTATTTTTGGATTGTAGAAGACAGCTTGAAATTTTAGGTTCAACTTGTGTCTCATTCATTGATAACTTCTGTCCCTGCTTTTCACAGCCATCATATTGTGTTATGTGTGTCACCACCTGAGGGCACCCTGCAGGTGAGCAATCTGTGTCACTGACCTCTGACAACTGAGTTTTGTAATTAATTTGAGTTCCTATGGG
>NW_006922635.1:351204-352319 GCF_000298275.1 Orycteropus afer afer
AATCCAACAATGTATAAAAATAATTACACAATACAACAAATTGAGATTTATTCCAGGTATGAAAGACTGGTTCAAAATATGAAAATCCATTAATGCAATATACTCCATCAAGTAACTAAAGAAAAAAACACCATATAAAAATATCAATTGAAGCAGAATAAACATTTGATAAAATTCAAAACCATTACTTACATATAAAATAATTCTCCCCAAACTAGAAATAGATGGATGTTCCTTGCATTGATAAAGAACATACAACAAGTCATAGGTAGGATTGTGCTCAATGATAAAAACTATACACTTTCCCCTTTACATCATGAACAAGGGAGGACGTTCCCTCTTACCCTGTTATTTAACATCGGACTGGATGTTCTAACTAGCAAAACCACAGCAGCCAAAATAAAGAAATAAAATGTGTACATATTGGGAAGGGGGAAATACAGCTGTCTTTGTTCACAAAATATATCATTTTCTATGTAGAAAATTCCAATGAAACAATAACCAAAAGAAAAATTGCTGGAAGTGGTAAGGAAAGCAAGGTGACAACGTATGAGATAAATATGTGACAGTCAATAGTATTCCACATATTAGAAATGAAGAATTAGAAGTGACATAACTCTCTATCTTTACAATAACACCCAAAAGTGTAATATGTAAGCGTCAATCTAGTAAAAGATACACAAAACTGATTGACTGAAATCTACAAAGCACCGATGAGCGGGAAAAAAAAAATAATTAAATAAATGTATAGATGTATAGATATTCTATACTCAGGAATTGGAAGAATCAATAACATTGTGAAGATGTCAATGCTTCCCAAGTTGATCTATATACTTAAGGTAGTCCCAATCAAATGCCAAACCAGTTATTTTCTACATAGCAACAAAACGACTCTAACATTTATATGCAAAGGCAAATACCTAGAGGAGCCATTATACCACTGACAAAAAAGAAGAGAATATAAGGACTCACATTACCTGAGTTCAAGATAAGACTACATTAATCAAGAGTGTATTGTACTGGTGAAAGAATAGACACATAGATTAATGGAAAAGAGTCAAGAGGCCAGAAATAAACCCAGACAGATACAGCAAACTGATGTTTTGACTAAAGAG
>NW_006922635.1:353134-353780 GCF_000298275.1 Orycteropus afer afer
TATCTGCTTTGGAAGAGAGTGACAGTTTCTTACGAAGCTAAACATAGTCTTACCATTGGATCCAAAGGTTGTGCAATTAAGTACTTATGCAAGTGTGTTGAAATCTTACATTCACACTAAACATGCATGCCGATTTTCATAGCATCTTTATTCATAATGTGCAAAAATTAAAATATATCAAAATGTCTTTTAATAGTATGAATGAATAATCAAAATGTGATACATCTAAATAATTGCGAACCATACAAAGAAACCCTGGCAGCTCAAGGTGAGGTGCTCCGCAATTCAGCTGCTTGTGGGAGAGATGCGGTCCTCTGCCTCAGTGAAGGTTTACAGCCTTGGAAACTCTATGGGGCAGTTAGAGTCTGTCAATTAGTATCATTATAAGCCAGAATCAACTTGACAACAAGGGATTTGAGGTGGTGTATTTTTGTGTTTTTGTTTAACAATAGAATAGTAGCCAATGATAAAAAGAAATGAGGAACTAAGCCACAGAATAGGAATAGGGGATCATAAATGCTTATTGCTAAGTGAAAGAAGACAGGCCGAAATGGTTGCATATTGTATGCCTCCAGACTGTATGACTTCAATGATGTGACATTCTACAAATGCAAAACGATAGACATTTAAAAAGTTCAGTTTTTTT
>NW_006922635.1:353880-355643 GCF_000298275.1 Orycteropus afer afer
CCACACCTGTGGTTTCCAGCCAAACAAAGTACAGGCAGGTGAGGTAAACATTTACTTCAAGTGGACACACGCCCTGGAGAGAACAATCATGGGAGAAGGAAGGGCTGCTTATGCATAGGGAGACAGCTCAGGGCACGTAAGAGTATGGAGGGATGGACACTGGGAAGAGGTAGTTATGGGGAGGAAGTGGGAGGTGAGCTGTTGCATTGTAAATTGTGGTCAATGACATGAGACAAAGTGTAGGTGAACTGCTGTATGAAAAGTGAATTTACTCTGTAAATCTTCACCCAAATCAAAATAGAATTAAAAAAAAAAAAAGAAAAAATACCATATAATAATATCAATTGAAGCAGAATAAACATTTGATAAAATTCAAAACCATTGCTTACATATAAAAATATTCTCCCAAAACTAGAAATAGATGGACGTTTCTTGCATTGATAAAGAACATACAACAAGTCATAGGTAGGATTGTGCTCAAATGATAAAAACTATACACTTTCCCCTTTAGGTCATGAGCAAGGGAGGACGTTCCCTCTAACCCTGTTATTTCACATTGGACTGGATGTCCTAACTAGCACAACCACAGCAGCCAAAATAAAGAAAGAAAATGGGTACATATTGGGAAGGGGGAAATACAGCTGTCTTTGTTCACAAAAGATATCATTTTCTATGTAGAAAATTCCAAAGAAACAATAACCAAAAGAAAAATTGCTAATATGTGGTAAGAAAAGCAAGGTGACAACGTATGAGATAAAGATGTGACAGCCAATAGTATTCCACATATTAGAAATGAAGAATTAGAATTAGAAGTCACATATCTCTTTCTCTATCTTTACAATAACACCCAAAAATGTAATATATGGGTGTCAATCTAACAAAAGATACACAAAATTGATTGCCCTTAATCTACAAAACACTGATGAGAAAAACAAAAGAAGAACTCAATAAATGTATAGATGTATTGATATTCTGAACTCAGGAATTGGAAGAATCAATAACATTATCAAGATGTCAATCCTTCCCAATTTGATCTATACACTTAAGGCAATCTCAATCAAATGCCAACCCAGGTATTTTCCGGATAGCAACAAAACGACTCTGATGTTTATATGCAAAGGCAAATACCTAGAGGAGCCAATATACCACTGATGAAAAAGAAGAGAATATAAGGACTCACATTACTGATTTCCAGATATGACTACAGTAATCAAGAGTGCATTGTATTGGCGAAAGAATAGACACATAGATTAATGGAAAAGAGTCGAGAGGCCAGAAATAGACCCAGACAGATACAGAAAACTGATCTTTTGACTAAAGAGTGAAGGATATTCACTGGGAAAAGCACACACTTTTTTAAAATGCTGCTGCAACAATTGATATCTGTATAGATATCTGTATAGAAAAAGTCAGCCTAAACACAGACCTTATACCTCTCATAAAAATGAACACCGGTAAATAAATAATGCAACACCACAAAACTTCTTGAAGAAAACAAAAAAAATCTAAGTATTCCGAGTCTTCGGCCTGGGATGATATAAACTATAAAACTAAAAGCATAATCCATGACAGAAAAAGTTGATAAACTGCCCTTTATAAAAATCAAAAACTTCTGCTCTGCAACACACAACAATAAGAATCAAGACAACTCACAAAGTGGGAGAAAATATTTGCAAAACACATGCTTGTTAAAGGTCTTATATCCAATATTTACAAAAAGCACTAAAGGTTAAACAATAAGAAAACAAACAACCCAATTAAAA
>NW_006922635.1:356383-358196 GCF_000298275.1 Orycteropus afer afer
CTGGCTGCTGCCTGCCTGGCCAGGCTTATGTTTCATTTTCATTCCTTGCCTTCACTTTTCATCAGATGTTAACTACAGTGTGTAATTCCTAAACACACCTTACAGTTTAATTAATCCCAACATTTACTCCCCTGCTGCCTCCTCCTACATATTCTAACCCCTTCTGCCCCTGGAAGAGCTCCAACACCTCCTTCAAACCTCTGTAAGCTTCCCTCTGACACTTCCACTAACCTGCTCAGGAAGAGGGCACCCACTTCACTAGGATTGGAGTCATCTCAGGACTCGGCATTTGTTTATTTGTATGTTTGTAGCCCTCTTGAAAAAAGGGACCATTCTACTCATTTCTTTGTTTCCAGACTATAACTTAGTGCTGAATAAATGTTTCTTGAGTTATTAAATGAGCAAATAGTTGAACAAGGTTAAACAGAGACATTAAAACATGTAGGGAAAGAGATGCAGTGAAACGAGGATAGATGCTGTTGAGAGAGGGAGGCCCCATGGGTGAGCGCCAACACCAGAGGAGACAGGTTAGAGACAGAGACATTTTAGTGGATCCAGACTCATCTTCCACAGTCAGAGACTAACTTGGCAGGACTTTGTAACATTAAACTTGCCTTTATTTGCTGTTCCTGTGGATACTGATGCATTTACTACAAATAAGAGGACCGTCGCTCACACCCCATTCCCCAGCACCTGTGATGATGCACAGCTCATCCAGATGTTATCAGGGAAGAGTCTGGGTCCATCGATGCCGTCTCTTCCTTGCAGCCTGCGGAAGTTAGAAGCTTTGCCCTCAGGAGACAGAGCCACTCAGGAGGCCCCTGACAGAGACAATTGTGTTTTCTCACCATCTGAAATTAGTCAAGGAAGTTTGAGTCAGTAGTGAACTGAGTACAATTTTATGGCTTCAGGAAATGAATTCCCAAGTGTCTCATTAGTGAAGTGTTCTTTCATCTTACACTCCCTGAAAGATTTGTTTCTCTGCAGCTAGGGGAGAAACAAAATGCAAATTTGGGCCAGTTTTGACCCTTGAGACACAGCTCATAGTTCTTGGTTTCTTATCCCATTGGACTCCTTCCCAGGAGGTGGTCACCTCTCTTTAGGTGTGTCTCTAGCATGTAGGGTAACCCACAATGATTGCTCTATCCATCTCTGGGGTGCATTTCCTTCTCCAAAGAGCTAAAGGACATATTTGTACACCATTCACTGAGAAGCCAGAGTTTTATGAAGGTACTTCTAACCCCGTACAACCGCAAACAGGATCACCACCGTATTTTTACTGAGACTTCCATTTGCATTAATTGACAGCAGATGCTGAACAAAAGGAAAGCCATTCCACTCAACAGGGTACTGGGAGAGAGGTTTATGAGAAAATCTTAGAGAGTGTCTACACATCTACAGATCACAACAGATGAATAGACTGGATGTCACAATTTTAGATTTGTATCTAGAAGGGAATGTGTTTTGCTATGTGACTGGTTCGTACATGGTGTTCAAAGTTTATTTCATAATGTCATCATATAACAACATAATATGTCAATAGCATAATGTTAATAATATATTTCCTAATATATTCAAATGATTATATTATTAATTATAAGGATGACTTGATTATTCCAAATAGTGACACATGTGACAAGTTAAGTTTTTACAGAAAGGGAATGTGCCCATTTAGCAGACCTCTGCACTATGGAAGGTACAGGATGCTGTGTGCATGTTGTAGGAGATCCCATCTACTAAAGATCCTAGGGGAGGAGAGGGAAAACCTTCTGAGGGGGAGCCATTTAACACAAGAGCTAAAAGATGGGGAGAT
>NW_006922636.1:0-1341 GCF_000298275.1 Orycteropus afer afer
GAGGTGACAAGTGACAAGGTTGTAGTCACTTGTTAGCCACAGCCAGCTACCCAGAAGGAGTGAGTAGTTGGACCTGTGGGCTTGGGACCATAGTCTCATGGGACATCAATCTCAATTACCATAACATACTACACAAACACATTGTTCCACATCCTACCTTGGCAAGTAGCAACTGGGATATTAAAAGGTTACAAGTGGCCATCTAGATGCAACGATGGGTCTCTCTTCATCCAGAGCAAAGAAGAGTGAAGAAAACCAAAGAAGCATGGAAACAATTAGTCCAAGCGACTGGTACACCATGTAATTCTCAGGCTATACAACTAGGAGAGCAGAAAAACTAGATGGTGCCAAGCTACCACTGTCAGCCACTTGGAGGGGGATCTGTGTAGGAGATTCTGGATAGAATAGGAGAACAATGTGGAATAAAACTCAAAATCATTTTTTAAAAAAGGGGGAGGACAGGTTTATTGGTTTGATAGAGTCTGATGGAACTACTGAAAATATGACATCTAGTTGCCCTTCTGGTCTGCAATTGAACCCACTCCTGTGACTTCCAGCCAAACGAAAGATAGACACATGACCTGAACATTTACATTAGGTAGACATACTCCATGGAGAGATTAATCATGGGAAAATAGAAGGGCTATGTATGCACAGGGAGACAGCTCAGGGGGCAGAAGTACATGGGAAGGAAGGACATAGGGAAGAGATACCTATGGGGAGGGAGTCAGAGGGGAGCTATTGCATTGTGGGAAATTGTAGTCAATGTCATGAGACAAACTGTATGTGAGCTGCTATACAGAAAGTGAATTTGTTTTTTATAAACTTTCACCCAAATCACAACTAAAAACAAAAAACAATATGGAGCAGCTCTATTTTATCTTATAGAGTTGCTATGAGTTGTAATTAACTCAATAGCAGTGGGCTAGATTTGGTGGTTCATAGTATACCTTAACTACTATAGATGAAGATCTCCTACAGGTATAAAATTACTTTCCTTTGTTTCTTGACAGTGAGATAAATACAATATATCTATCTGTGGCAGCCTTCTTACTTTGATACCTAAGAAAAGAGGAGAAATTCTTAGTGAATAGACAATCATTGAGGGAGGAAATGGGGCAAGTCAAGCATCCTAGGGATGCTCATAATCAGATCTAGCCCTGTCACACATCAGAGAGAGAAACAAGATCAACACAACATAGTTTACTTAGAGTTCATTTACATATATATTAAATATATATCACTGCTTGGGAGATAATCACAGTTTTCAATATTTATAGTTTAGAATCAATGGCAACATCACTTGCTGTGTGTGGCACCAGGGCAAAAAGTGCTAATTAG
>NW_006922636.1:1526-2211 GCF_000298275.1 Orycteropus afer afer
TAACTTTATGGTGAAAGAATATATTATGAAGTTATGACAACTATGGGCTGTAGAGTTAAACGGTCTGAATTCAACATTGTCCTGACCACTTACTGATACATGGTGTTGGGCAAGTTACTTCACAATGCCTCAGTTACTTCTTTTGTAAAGTAGAGATATTATCCATACCTACACAGTTATTGTGACAATTAAATGACCCAAATCCTATAGAGGGATTATAATTGAACCCGGCATATATTAAGTGCTCAATTAACGTGGTCCACTATGTTGTGCTATAAAGTTCATGTTTTCATTATTTGTCTTATCATCAATCTTTATGGTTCCCTGAGATTATAGGGACATAGTGAAGTAATAGCAAGAAGCAAATAATCATCACATTACTTTGCTAATAGGAAATACTTAGAAATTTCTTCTATAGACATTTACATTGTCATGTTACCACAAGCCTTCCATTATTTGAGCAGTCTCTTTCAGTACAATAATGTTATACACAATAAATATAGAGACCATACATTAAGTCCTTGTAGTAGTAAAGAGAATTCCACATGATTTTAGAGAAGAATACCTTATCATATACATTGAGTGTTGTTGTTGTTGTTGTTATTTGCTGTTGAGCTGGCCCCGACTCATAGCAACCCCTCCTTGGGTTTCCGAGGCAGTATCACTATGGAAGTAGGATTGCCCA
>NW_006922636.1:3539-4588 GCF_000298275.1 Orycteropus afer afer
AAGGAATTGGTGAAAAACAAGGCTCTGGATATTGACAGAATACCCCTTGAGAAGTTTCAACAAACAGATTCCATGCTGGAGGCACTCACTTGGCTATGCCAAGTGATTTGGAAGACAGCCAGCCACCTGGCCAACCAACAAGAAGAGATCCTTATTTGTACCCATTCCAAAGAAAGATGATCCCACAAAATGTGAAAATTATTGAAAATATTGATATCACATGCAAGTAAAATATTACTGAAGATAATTCAAAAACAGTTGGAGCACTATATTGACAGAGAATATCCAGAAATGAAAGCTGGATTCAGAAGGGGATGTGGAGTGAGGGATATCACAGCTGATGTCAGATGGATCTTGACTCAAAGCAAAGGATACCAGAAAGATGTTTACTTGTATTTTATTGACTATGAAAAAACATTGAATTGTGTAGATCATAACAAATTGTGGATAATATAAAGAAGAATAGGAACCCCAGAACACTTAACTGTACTCATGACTAACTTATACAAAGAACAGTATAAGCGTATACTGCATGGTTTAAAATCAGGAAGGGAGTGTGTCAGGGTTGTATCCTTTCACCGTACTTATTCAGTCTGTATACTGAGCAAATAATTCAAGAAGCTGGACTATATGAAGAAGAACACGGGATCAGAATTGGAGGAAAGCTCACTAACAATCTGAGATACCAAGAGGACACAACTTTGTTTGCTGAAAATGAAGATGACTTGGAACACTTACTGATGAAGACTAAAGACTATAGTCTGAAGTACAGATTACACCTCAATATAAAGAAAAAAAAAAAATCCTCACATTGAGACCAATAAGCAGCATCATGATGAATGGAGAAAAGGTTGAAGTTGTCAAAGACTTCATATTACTTGGTTCTACAATCAATACCAATGGAAGTAGCAGTCAAGACATGAAAAGGCGTACTGCATTGGGCAAATCTGTTACAAAAGACCTCTTCCAAGTGCTGAAGAGCAAAAATATCTTTTTGAAGACTAAGATGTGCCTAACCCAAGCCAGGGAGCTCTGGTAGCATAGTGGCT
>NW_006922636.1:5785-6778 GCF_000298275.1 Orycteropus afer afer
CTAATTTTTCAAAGAAGAAAGATAAGGGGCCTGTTTATTAACTATAAAGCAGTACAAAGAGCCTTAGAAGAAGAATGAAGAAGACAATAAATGAAAAAAAAAAAAAAAAGAAAAAAGCTGACCACTTGGATCTAATTGATAATTCAGAAAGCAAACCACATGTTTTTGCAGATTTGATTTATAATAGAAAAGTACAATTTAAATCTGGTGTGAGAAAAACTGACTTACATTTGGAGACAAATAGAACTGGATGCCAATGTAAAATTTTATAACATCTCCAGGTACATAATTCAGATGGCTTAAAGATCTAAATGTGAAAGGTAAAATTACATAAATTCTGGAAATTTAACATCTGCACGACTGGATACTGTGGAAATTTTTCCAAAAGTGGTCCCAAATCACAAAGCTAAATAAATAAATGAATACATTCACACACACAAAGAAAGCTAATAAGTATAATTAATTTTATTTCATTAAAATTAGGGATTTCTGTACAAAGAAAATGAGTCAAAATAGTGACTAGACAAATAACAATTGGAAAAATGCTACATTTAGTATATATAGGAAACAGAAACCAAGATCAAGGTGATTCAATAAATTTATGCAAATTAGTCAGAAACACAATAGAAACAGTCGAATTGGTGTACGTTTTGCTGTGTATATTCTAAAGAACAACAAAATAAATCAATTTTAAAATAAGTATATAGGTAGTGTTACAAATTGAATTGAGTTCCCCAAAAATATATGTTGTAGATCCTAACCTCTATGCTTGTGGTTGTAATCCCCTTTGGGAATAGGCTGTGTTTGTTATGTCAACGAGGCAGGATTAGTGTAGGATGCATCGTGAGTTGATTTCTTTAGAGATATAAAGAGTAAAACAAGCAAGTTAGGAAGACAGATGGAATAAAATAGATCTGGAATCACAGAGACTTCCAAACAACCAGAAAACCGGAGCTCAAATGACAAGGACCTTCCTCCAAAGCCCATAGACTG
>NW_006922636.1:7597-9189 GCF_000298275.1 Orycteropus afer afer
ATAGGAGGAAGATTCATTATCAACCTGTGACACTCAGATGACACAACTTTGCTTGTTGAAATTAAGAATGACTTACTTCAAGCACTTACTGATTAAAGACTACAGTCTGCAGTATGGATTACACCTCAATATAAAGAAAACAAAAAATCCTCACAGCTGGTCCAGTAAACAGCTTCATAATGGACAGAGAAAAGATTGAAGTTGTCAAGGACTTCATATTACTTGGTTCTACAAATCAACACCAATGGAAGCAGCAGTCAAGACATCAGATGACATATTACATTGGGTAAATCTGCTACAAAACACCTCTTTCAAGTGATGAAGAACAAATATGACTGCTTGAAGACTAAGGTGCACCTAACCCAAGCTATGGTATGTATTTTCAATCACCTTTTATGCATGTGAGATCTGGACAATGAATAAGGAAGACCAAACAAGAGTTGATGCTTTTGTGTTGTGGTGTGGGAGAAAAGTGCTAAGAGCACCATGGACTGCTAAAAGGACTAACAAATCTGTCCTGGAAGAAATGCAGCCAGAATGCTCCTTGGAAGCAAGAATAGCCAGATTTACTCTCACCTACTTTGGTCATGTTGTCAGTAGGAACCATTCCCTGGAGAAGGATATCATGGTTGGTAAAGTGGAGGGTCAATGAAAAAAGGGAAGGCCCTCAACAAGATGGATTCACACAGTGGCTACCATGATGGGTTCAGGCATAGCAAGGATCATGAGGCTGGCACAGAACCAGGCAGTGTTTTGTTCTGCTGTGCATAGGGTCGCTGAGTCAGAGATGACTCAGTGGCACCTACCAACAACTCAACATATCCAGTAACACTGCCAGGTTTTTTAGTCAACATTCTGCTCAAAGAAAAAGGTAATATGTAGACTAAGTTTTACAAACAAATAAGAATGTCACATTTAGTGATGTTGATTACACTCTTTTGAGTTGGACAACCATTCTCACACTCCCATTTGGAGTTGCTTCTCCCTCATTAACATAAATTTACTGCCTTCTAAGGTTCCTATCTAAACTTTCTAATTGCTTTGATCAATTTGATGCCATATGGATAGTTCTTTAAGCAGTATAATACTCAATGCAGACAATTCTTACTAGTTAAGTTAATCTATTGTTTACTTTTAAGAAGACATCATGGATTATTTTTGGTGTAAGGTTTAAAGATTAACTTAAGACAATAATTTCAGGAGTTCACCCAACCTTCATGGTTGTAGGAAGTCAGAAATCTATGAGAATTTGAAATTCTGCTCTGCATTTTTCCCATTTTGATCAGCATTATTTTATACAATCTTTGATCAAAATGATCAGTAATGATAGCCAGAAACTATCAGTTCATGGCAAAGGAGACAGTTGTTCATGGGAACATTAGCCACACACTCCATTTCCTCCTTGTCTTCCTGATTCTCTTTCCTCTGTTGCTGCAACTCCATTATTTTAATTTTATTCATTTGACATAATATATATCTTATTTTTTGAATCCTCCTATTTCATTCTTCACTCTCTCTTCAACACTTGTTATTGTTGATTTTAGGTGCTGTAGAGTTTGCTCTGACTCTTAACGACCCTGTGTACTACAGAA
>NW_006922636.1:9954-11566 GCF_000298275.1 Orycteropus afer afer
AACCCCTCTTTGGGTTTCCAAGGCAGTGTCTCTATAGAAGTAGACTGCCCAGTCTTCCTTCTGAGGAATGGCTGGTGTGTTTGAACCACCAGGCTTCTAGTTAGCAGTCAAATGCCTTAGGCACCATGCCATCAGAGCTCCTTCAAGATCAATAGTGCTCTGATAAGACTGGTGAAACCCCAAGACTGGACTTTAGTGACTCTTCCACCCTAGAACTCAACTCACCCCTGTGGCTCAACTTTCAGCTAAAAAACAGACCTATTAGGTGAACAACAATACTAGAGAGGCACGTGTTCTTTAGAATGATCGAGTATGTAAGTTCAAAAGAGCAGTTCTTGCTCAGTGTTAAAGCTAAGAAGGCAGGAAGAGATAGAAAATAATGATGAATGGAAACCATAAACACACAGAGGAAGTGGAAAGACCAAAATAAAAAAACTAAACTCACTGCTTTGAGTAAATTTCAACTCATAGTGACCCCTCTTTGCATTTCCTTATGGTAGGAATTTAGTTTATTTTTTTCTCATATGATTTGCCAATAATCTGAGAGCGATTTAATAAATTATCACTTTTTTCTATCTATATTTGTTTTGTTTCTGGAATCCCTTCTCTGTTCCACAGGTCCATAGGTCCATTCTCTAATAATATCTTTCTTTTGCTCTTAAATCATTTTCAAATTTATCTCATTATTTTTGATCCTTTATTCTTTAATTGTAGATAAGCTTGTCAGATCAATGAAAACTGCTCTTGACTTTTTTACTGGAACTACCTTACATGTATCCATCATTATGGGTAGATATACCATTTTCATGATGTTGTTGTTGTTATGTGCCTTGGTGTTGGACCCAACTCATAGCAATGCCACCTTGGATTTCTGAGACTTTATCACTAAGGAAGTAGATTGCCCAAACTTCCTTCCAAGGAGTGGCTAGTGGGTTTGATGATAGCAGGTTTTAATCTTTTATATTGAACATTTTAGGTCATATTTTGTGTTTCAATACAATTTCATAATTTTGCATATAAAAACTTATTTTTTAAAAGATGTATTTCTAGGTATACTTTTAGTAACTATTGTGAAGATTGGGCAATCCACTTCCATACTGACACCACCCGAAACTCCAATGAAAGGTCGCTATGAGTCGGATCCCACTCGATCGCAGTGTTTGTTTTTTTGGTTTAGAATGAGAAAATTATCTTCCCCCAACCCCCGATTTCTGACTAACCTACCCACCCACCCACTACCACTGAGTCAATTCTGACTAATAGTGACCTCCCATAGGGTTTTCAAGGCTGGACATATTTATGCACTCAAACTGCCTCATCTTTCTCCCACTGATGGCTGATGGGATTAAAATACTGAACAAATGTCTTAACCACAGCACCACCAGAGCTCCTTATTTTATAGTATTGTTTAGTTATACTATTAATCTTGATGATTTTCCTTTCTCCTTTCTGTCATCCCTGGTAACCACCAGAGAATGTTTCTGTCTGTGTGTAAACCTTTCCTTGACTTTTTAGTAACAGTAAACTCAAACAGTGTTTATACTGTTGTAATTGACTAATGTCATGCAACATAAAGTCCTAATCCATGTTAGGAGTGTTTCACAGATTCTTT
>NW_006922636.1:12641-15274 GCF_000298275.1 Orycteropus afer afer
TCAATCGCCTCATATGCATGTGAAAGCTGAACAATGAATAAAGAAGACCAAAAAAGAGTTAATGCCTTTGAATTTTGGTATTGGCAAAGAAGACTGAAAATACCCTGGACTGCTAGAAGAACTAACGAGTCTGTCCTGGAAGAAATGCAACCAGAATGCTCTTAGAATCTAGAATGGCCAAACTTTGTCTCACCTACTTTGGTCACATGATCAGAAGTGACTATTCCTTGGGAAAGGATATTATGCTTAGTAAAGTAAAGTGTTGGCAAAAAAGGGGAAGATCCTCAACAAGATGGATTGATGCAGTGGCTGCAACTATGGGCTGAAGTATAGCAAGAATTGTGAAGATGGCAGAGGAGCAGGCAGTGTACGGATGTTGGACTTGTCTAGACATTCACAAAAAAAAAAAAAAAAAAAAACTAACTGTCATGGAGTAGAGTCGACTCAGCATAATTATGTAAGTCTATTCCTTCAATAAATCTCTAAATAGATAAAGACTAGGAGTTCTGGTGGCACTGTGGTTAAGGCATTGGGCTACTAACCAAATGATAATTGGTTTGAACCCACTAGGTGCTCTGCAGGAAAAAGATAAACCAGTCTGCTTCCATAAGGATTTATAACCTTGGAATCCCTATAGAACAGTCGTACTCTGTCCTTTAATGTCATTATGAGTCAGAATCGACTCACTGGCAGTGAGTTTTGGTTTTAGATATAGCCAACTGTTTCTGTTTCTCTGACTGATATATCACATTATAACATCAACTCAAAGATTAAACCCTTTTCATGTAAACCAATTCCAGATGCTAATGAGTCTCCTGGGTTGATTTTATTAAATATAGTCTAAACTAAATATAAATATAGCTAAACTGCTAGGAAAAATCATATGTGAATTAACCACGCCTTGACTTTTCGTCTTTCTGCTATTTTCCGTCTCACTAAATCATGGTAGCTTCTATATGTGCTCTTCTTATGTCATATTTCAATATATTTTTCTATTTCTATATTGATTTATTTTATTTTAATTATGCAAATACATATGTATGGTGGGACATTTTAGTTTTTCACAAATACCCTTCCATCGCCCATGGAAAACCACAATGAACACTTGGTATATAGTTCCAGGAATTTTTCTGTTTCCAAGCGTATTGTTTTTTTATTACTGCTATAACAAATTACCAGAACTTTATGGATTAAGCAACATAAATTTATTGTATCACATTTCTTTACATCAGAGTTCAGACACAGGTATCACTGGGCGAAAATCAAGGTGTCAGCAGGCTTGTGTTCCTTTCTGGAGGCTCTGTGGGGGAGAAAATGCTTCCTGGCCTTTCTCAGCTTTTACAGACTACCTCATTTCTTGGCTCATGAGTGTGGCCCTCCATCTTCAAAATCCCACTTCAAATTCCCACAGAACTGGAGGAGGACAGTTCTACTTTTAAGGGTTTGTGCAATTAAATAGGGCCTACTTGGATAATCCAGGATAATTTTGCAAGGTCAGTTTATTAGCTACCTTAATTGCATCTGCAAACTTTATTCTCCTTTGCCAAGTAAAGTTACACTTCCCAAGGACTATGGTAAATGCATTTTTAGTGAGTATGTCACACCAAATATATTCAAACATTTTTAGTTTTTAAAAATTTTGTCCATGAAAACCTTATCATATGCTCAGTTCATTTTTGTTTATTTGATTATTTTCCCTTAATAACACTTCATGTAAGATTTTCTCCCCCACTACATAAATTTGAAATTGATTATATGTTAAAACTTACTATTCCAAGATATGGCCATGTTGTTGTTGTTGTTGTTATTTACCATCAAATCGGACCTGACTCATAGCGACCTCTCCTTGGGTTTCCGAGGCAGTATCACTACAGAAGTAGATTGCCTAACCTTCCTTCTGAGGAGTGGCTCTTGGGTTTGGACCTCCAGTCTTCTGGTTAGCAGTCAAGTGCCTTAGCCACTATGCTACCAGAACTCCTAGATATGGCCATGTTGTTGTTGTTGTTATTTGCCATCGAGTCGGCCCCAACTCCTAGCGACCCCTTCTTGGGTTTCCGAGGCAGTTATCACTATGGAAGTAGGATTGCCCAACCTTCCTTCAGAGGAGTGGCTGGTGGGTTTGAATCGCCAGCCTCCTGGTTAGCAGTCAAGTACCTTAGGCACTATGCTACTAGAGCTCCTAGATATGGCCATAGACTAATCTAATTAACCATCCACTTCTTGATGGATTTTTGGTTTACTCTTTTGTCATTATAAAAAAACCATAGATGCAAGAACAATTTGTTGCCTGTATTGCCCACATGCTAGTATACCTATAGGATAGATACATAGAATGGAGTTTTAGGATCACCACAAAATTTTAATTCAAAATTTGTTACCTTTAATGAATTAATGATTCAAACAGTGCTCGTATCTCTAGACATTTTTAACTTAAACAGTATGAAACATTTAATTTTTGTTCTTGTGATGCAATAGAAAAACTATTTCTCTGTTTAATTACTTTTGCCTTACATTTATTGGCCATTTCTAATCATTTTTAAGGAGCTCTGGTAGCATAGTGGCTAAGGCACTTGACTGCTAACCAGAAGGCTGGCGGTTCAAACCCACCAGCCACTCCTCGGAAGGAAGGTTGG
>NW_006922636.1:15802-20764 GCF_000298275.1 Orycteropus afer afer
TTTATTTAATAATTAAATAATTAAGGAATTTTCAAGAAGACTACAGAGTTCAGAGATTAATTTTTTACAATGAATAAATAATTTCTTTAATCATTATGCACTCAGTTCTGTTATAATTCAATGCATACATTCCTAAAAATAATGGTCCAATGAAGGCAAGACTTATTAGAAAAACACAGCCAGAAAAAACACACTTACAGATCTAATTCAGTGACATAAAATAGGAAACTAACTATAAAGAAAGTATAGTTTAGGAAATGAGCAATGGGAAGGCAGTTTGTAAGTAGCTATGAAGTGCTGGAAAGAAGGTTCTCCTAAAGCACACGAAAAGTTGTAATTCCAGATATGTATGCATGTAACTTATCTCACATATGATGAACTGAGGTAGCTCATAATTGAAGTGAATATGTGACTGTGTTCCTACAAAACTCCATTCAACTGGGTGCAGTTTTCTGCATATATTTAATGCTTCTCTTGGATGAAATTATGTATTGGTGAACAAAATTTTGCATTATGCTCAAATTGTTCCATAATGTCAATTAGGCTGAAACAGATTTGTATTTTCAAACCAAAATTAGAAATAACTTCAATCATTGCTTATATGTATAAATCTCTTTCTGCATTTCTACCTGTTTCATTTACATCTTATTTTTTCCTGGTCAGTGTCATTTAGTTTTTATATTTAGCCACACAAATATTCAACTTTACCTTTTATGTACATGCTCACCCATTTTTCTTCCACATGTAGTTTTTAATTTTTTTTAAGTCTTATGAAGCATTGTCATACTTCTGTCCAAAATAGAAAAATAGTATTTAATGCATAAATGAAGTTAAAGAATATATATTCTTATAATCCTGTGGCACAGCTTCTCCGGCTTTTACATTTACCACCATGAAATCCTCTGGTTTTATTCAGGCTGCCACTGTATGCACTAGACTTGCTCATCTGAATTGGATTCCACCTTGCTTTGGAAAAATTTCATTCAGTTCATTAATAGCTTGGGAACTAGAACTAACTCATTTTAACATATTCTTGAGATAATACTGTAGATTGGGTTCAACTGGAATCCAATTCAATCTTGCAGTCCTTTTCTGATAATTCACAGACAATGAATACTCCCAATGAAAGCCTGAGTGAAGGTGCAATTAAAGGTATGACAGATCATTTATTTAGCTCTGTGTTAAATTTGTTCCATTGTTACAAAGTTAAAAACTCTAAGAGTATTTGCTTTCTTATGGACTCAGATATTTTGAGAGAAAATTATAATAAGAGAAAAAAAAAAAAACACATAATAAGGATATACGCAGAAGATAAGCTAGAAAAAGAAAAGAAACAATGAATTCTGACACCAAGTGTTTAGAAAAACTTACAGGAAAATGGTAATTGTGCTAAGTTACCTAGTTATGCTTTAATAAGCAGAAAAGGGATAAAGTACATGAAAGACAGAAATAACTTCATAAACAATATTTGGAGTATAGATCAGTGCAAATAACTAGAGCATGGTATGCTCAGGATGCAAGGCTAGAAAGACAGGATGGACTGAGGTCATAGAGAGCACATGGCAAGTTTATATTGGAAGATAAAAATCCACTGCTGTGGACTTGATTCTAACTCAGCAACCCTACAGAACAGAGCAGAACTCACTCATAAGTTTTCCAAGGCTGTACATCTTTATGGAAGCACACTGCCACGTCTTTATCCAGTAGAGTACCTGGTGGGTTTAAAACACCAAACTTTAAGGTTAACAGCTGAATATCTTAACCACTATGTCACCAAAGCTCCTTGTAGTGGAAAATACTGGGACAAAACATCTAAACAGTTATTAGTGATGTTCATAAAGATATGTGATTTTTCATAAAAAGAGAAAAAAAGGACTATGGGATTATGGTGCCAAGGAATAGGAATTCATATGTCATACTAGCCTCGGAAACCCATGGAGGGGTTGCTATGAGTCGGGGCCGACTCGACGCCATGTAACAACAACAACAACTACTAAGATCAAGGTTCTTGCACCTAGCTTTTTAGACTCAAAGCCTTGCTCTACCATAGACTAATATCCATATTCCTTTGTTTCTTCATCTCTTAAATGGGGTAAAGATATCACTGATTTCATATATTAAAGGGGGGGATGAGTTAATTCACATGAATCCAAAACCAAATCCATTGTCATTTCCTTGATTCTGACTCATAGTTACCCTGTAGGACAGAGTAGAACTGCCCTGTATTCTATCCAAGGCTGTAAATCTTTATGAAAGCAGACTGCCACATCTTTGTCCTGAAGAGTAGCTTGTGGATTTGAACTACTACTTGGATTTAGCAGCCAAGTGCATTAACCACTGTGCCACCAATGCTCATAATGCAATCAAAGCAGAATAATTCTTGGCACAAAGAAAATTATTCTTAAATTTAATTATGATGTTAGGCTGTTGTCTTTCTTATTGTCATAACATTGAAGAGAGAGGGTAACCACATTATTTCTCTGTCTTAATGACATCACACGTTCAATTAACCTCTTTGAATGATCCCTTCTATGATTTTCATAGCCTATTGCAATGTGTTTTCTAACTTTAGGTTACCTTCTATGAATGCAGGGCACACTCATATAATTAGAATACAAGCTATTTACTCATCAAGTCTTAAAATTAGTTCTTTTTAAAATGTTCATTTTTAGTGGGTTTTGCTCAGTTTTATACTCTCAATCTTAGACCCTCTAGAGTCTTTTGTTATATTGACAATAAGTCTCTTCCTAAATTAACACATATTCAAATTTTTTCCATCATGGGTGCAATTTTCTGTTAACTTCTATTGTTTTTCATTTCTCTAATATATTTAAATGGAATTTTTTAAATAAAAACAGTAGTGACTATGAAAAATAATATTTCTTTAAGCTATCTGTATTAAGTGTGTTGAACATATGAAAATATTTTCTGTGGTTAAAAATCCCTGTAACAATCAGAACAACTTTAAATACAACATTCACAATCACATTTAGGTACTCTAACTTTGCTTCTTCTTCCTGTACTCCCACTCTCTCAGATTAACCACATGAAAGCTTTGTCTGTATTCCAGTTAATCTTTTCCCTATTTGAATCAAAATGCTGTCTCCTATCACAATTAGGTTCTGAAAATGATGATAAAGTCACAAAGAAGGGATTAGGATGATATGTGCAGAATAAGAAACAAACAAAAGAACCATGAAGAACTAAAAGTTTTGTTTATTTTTATGTGTTAGCAATAACAATAGGCAGAACAGGAAAGAAGATAGGTGAAAAATAGTTTAAGCCAGTACACAAATACATAAATGGAATGTTTTTCACATTTTATCTGCATTGAATGAATTTTTAAATTTTCTATGACATATAAGCTTCTGTTAAATATATACGTGTGTGTATATGCATATGTGTGTGTGTCTGCAAAATTCCGCCTTTTAAAGTTTAATCATATTAAATACACTCCTTCTTCAGAGAACACATGATATATTAGAGGTTGTTATTGAAATAATAGTTTTAAAATATCAATTGCATTATTTGCTATATCTTCTAAAATGTATTCATTAATTTTTTCCTTTATTATGGGTTATTGTTTCTGCAAGTCTAAAAAGGTTGCTCTAATGATTAATTTCAGTTACTTTGATGTTAGTCTTATCTTACAGTGATGTTCCCCAATATTTTTTCAGAGGTAGAGGACTTTCTGCCTCTAGTTGATTATTTAATGTAAACACCATCTGAATGTGATGGCATGTACTTAACATTTCTTGAAGGAAGTTGTGTGTTGCACTTTATTTATTGTTAAAAATCGCACAATCTTGTCCTAAGTGTTCTTCAGTTGAGTGAACAAATTTCTTCTAAAATTCACATATTAAAATTATTTGAAATGGACTTGGAGCATTATTGACACTGGTTTCTCTAGGTCAGATATTGTTGTTGTTGTTACGTGCCTTCAAGTGGGATCTGACTCATAGTGACCCCTCCTTGGGTTTCTGAGGCTGTATCACTACAGAAGTAGATTGCCCAACCTTCCTTCTGAGGAGTGGCTGGTGGGATTGAACTGCCAGCCTTCTGGTTAGCAGTCAAGTGCTTTAGGTACTATGCTACCAGAGCTCTCTAGGTCAGATAAGCAGTTGAAAATAAATGAAAAAATAAATAAATCCTAATGGAAGAAATTGTGCTTGAGAATACTGTTGAAGTATACTGCACATATTTTTTATGATATTTAGACATATTTTTGTTTTAATATGCACACAAACACAAATCTGGCACAAACAGAAACCGACAAAGAAGCAAGTAGTAAAGAGCAGGTATAAATGTTCCCTGCTTAATGGTAAAATAATTAACAGTACTGTTCAGTAGGATAAAAATTGAAATACACATCAATTAATATTTTTGCAAATGGTCAAATAAAAAAAAAGTGTAAGAGAAACTTCACTGTGATGGTAATTTTATAGCACACGTTGTTTTTTGTGTCGTGGAGTTGGCCCCAAGCCATTTCAGTAAGTGCTTCAAGTCTTCTTTACTTTCAGCAAGGAAGGTTGGCTCACTTGCATACTCAGGTTGTTAATGAGTCTTCCTCCAATCCTGATGATATATTCCTTTCTCTATAGTCCAACTTTTCGAATTATTTGCTCAGCATACAAATCGTATAAGTATGGTAAAAGTATACTACTCTCATGCACATCTTTCCTGATTTTAACTTATACAGTATCCTCTTGTTCTGTTGGAACAACTATCTCCTGGTCTAGGTAGAGGAGCCTCATGAGTAGAATTAAGTGTTTTGGAATTCTTATTCTTTTCAATGTTATCTATAATTTGTTATGATCTACACAGTTAAGTACTTTTGCATATTCAATAAAATACAAGTAAATATATTTCTGGTATTCTCTGCTTTCAGCCAAAATCCACCTGACATATACTATGATATCCCTCATTCCACATCCATTTCTGAATCTGGCTTAAATTTCTGGT
>NW_006922636.1:22370-22850 GCF_000298275.1 Orycteropus afer afer
ATTCTTACTGGCTATCCCTTGCAGGCAACTCTTTGTTTCTCCTGTGCGGCTTTCAGGATCCTGTCCCTGTCTTTGGTTTTGGTCATTTTGATGATGATGTGTCTTGGTGACCTTCCCCTGGGGTCTATCCTGTTTGGGGTTCGCTGGACTCCCTGGATGGCCACATCCCCATCCCTCATCACCCCAGGGAAGTTCTCCCCCAGCAAATTCTGGACAATCCCTTCAGCGGACCTGCCCCTCTCTTCCTGTTCTGGAACTCCAACAACACGCAAGCTACCCCCCTTGATGGTATCCCACATGAACCCCAGGCCTTCCTCATTCTGTCCTGACCTCTCTTCTGACTGATCCCCCTGCAAAGAAGCACTCAGGTATTTTTCTTCCATCTCATTAATTCTGTCTTCCATTGCATCAATTCTATTCCTTTGCCCTTCCAATGTGTTATCTATTTCTGACAATTTAGTATTAATCTTTTGGATTTCT
>NW_006922636.1:22950-28758 GCF_000298275.1 Orycteropus afer afer
AAACAACAACAACAACAACAACTAAACTCAGTGCCGTCAAGTCGGATCCAACTGACAGCGACCCCTCCTTGGGTTTCCGAGGCAGTATCACTACAGAAGTAGCTTGCCCCAACTTCCTTCCAAGGAGTGACTGATTGGTTTGAACCGCCAGCCTTCAGGTTAGCAGTCAAATGCCTTAGGCACTAAGCCAACAGAGCTCCTATTTCGACCATAGAATCCTTCCATTTTGCAACTCAAGGCTTGTTCCTTCACTTTTTTTCAGCTGGAAAAATACTGAGTTTCTTCTTCCCTTTTGACTTCTAACTCTTGATTTTTGCATTTTGAATTATAATACTTTACTTTGTTTTCTCAACCTGCCCTTTGAAGTCTTCTGTTCAGCTCTTACATCATCATTTCTCTCACTTTAGCTACTCTTTATTCAAGAGTTAGTTTGAAAGTCTCCTCTGACATCCATTTTGGTCTTTACTTCCTTGCCTATCTTTATAATGACCATTTTCTTTCTTCATGAATGATGTCCTTGATGTCATCTTATAACTTGTCTGGTCTTCAGTCATTGGTGTTTAATGCATCCAATCTATTCTTCACATGGTGTCCATAATCAATTGGCATATGTTCAAGGTCATACTTTGACCCTAATGGAGTAATTTATTAAGTTGTCACACTTTTAAAATATGCAGTTTATAATACTAAACTAATTTCTCAAAACCTCCCCACCTTTTTTTTTTTTTTTTTTTTAATAATAAGAGACTGTACTAAATTGGGAAGGGGTGTGTAACAAAATGAAATTTGACCAGGAACTGCTGCCAAGCTTTATAACATTGAAGGACATAAGTGTTCTTACTATGTTTATTATCTCAGGAGAAGGTAAAACTATTGATCTGTAGTAAAACTTCATCAAATCTATATTACCTCATTGGAGACATCATCAGTAGTCACTTCATTTACTTTAAATAAAAACATTATTATAAAAGTAAGTTTAAATTAAGAGATTTCTCCTTGGCGTTGGTAAACATGACATGCTAATTTTACTTATTATGGTATGCATAATTTATGTACTACAAGAGATCTTAGTTTGATTTTAGTAAGAACCAAAAGTAACAGAAAACATGCTAACCCCATTTACTTCCTACATTAAAAGAAATAGTCATGAGTCTAGTATCAAAGTTGGCTAAGAGTCAGTCAAATGGCATGTAGGCCTCTTATGTCTTAATCTTCTAATTAGAAAGGAAAGCTTCATTTTACCTATTCTCCCAGAGTTCTTTAAATGGCCAAAATGTTAACAAATCTTTAATTTTGTATCTACTTTAAGATAACTGGATGATACATTAGTGCCTCTAGTCTAGAAGACTGGCTTTCTGTTATTTGAGGCATATTTCTTTCAGAAGTCAACTAAATTATCTGGGAGATAGTGGCTATCCATATTTCTATTTTTTAAAAAATCTATTTAAGCAATGTTTATTTATATTCACTTATATTTCATTGTATTTTCATCACATCAAAATTGACATTTTCTGAATTGTCACATTTCCAGCAAATGAAATTCATTTAATGGCAATTTTTTTTACTCATTGGCTGAAGTACTAAATACATTGTGGTTAACAAGGCATTTCCAGACAAAATCTATCTTGTACGTAAAAAATTAAAACCAATTCTGTGTGTGTCAAATATTTTCTCTTTAATATTACACTACAGTTTACTGGTCTTTTTAAATCAGCTGTCTTACTTAAAATAATACTTTCCAAGCTAATGTATTTTTGCACTTTTAGGAAAAATATCACTCTACAAGCAAAATTTCAGAAATATTTTTTATTGAAAAATGTTTCAGTATATAAGCTTATATTTCGTGTGAAAGTATTTGAAAGTTCCTTTAAGATATTTTTTCATTATAATTTAATTATAATAAAACAAGATTATTTTATATGTAATAAAGTGTAGAAAAACCACTTGATAGTGGTAGACAAAGAATAAACAAAGGATCTTTCTGCTCAGTAAATGCTTAAATCAATAACAACAAAAACAACAACAAAAAAAAACAAGTTCCTTGTATGGAGAAAAATAGTCAAACCTCTACTGTTCTACATATACAAGGAATAAATCTAGATAGACTAAAATGTAGATATGGAAGGTAAAGCTATAAAACTTGTAGAAAACCATGTGTGCAATCTACCAGTACCATAACTAGTTGCCATCAAGTTAATTCTGACTCATAGTGACCACGCACACATGTGTCAGAGTAGAACTGTACTACCTAGAGTTTTCAGCGGCTGATATTTTAGAACTAGGTCACTAGGCCTGCTATGGTCAAAGTCTGTCCCTCAAAATTATGTGTCAAGATTTATTAGACCATGATTCTCAGTACTGTGTAATTGTCCATTTTGTGATTTGATGAAGTTATCCTATGTGTTGTAAATCCTACCTCTGTGAAGTTAATGAGGCAGGATTGGTGGCAGTTATGCTGATGAGGCAGGATGCACTCTACAGAATCAGATTGTACCTTCAGTCAATCTTTTGAGGGATAAAAAGATTGACCAAACAAGCAGAGATCAGAAGGGCCTACTACCTCAAGAAACAAGAGCTAGGAAAGGAATGCATCCTTGGACTGGAAACTTTCTAGACCAAAGACTGGGAAGATTGATGCCAAGGCACATGGAGATCACCAGGGGATACTGGACCCACAAATGCCAACGGCCAACAAGAACTTTCCCCCAGAGCCGAGAGAGAGGAAATCTTCCTCTGTAGCTGGCTTTCTGAACTGGAACTTCCATCCTCCTAAACAATTTACATTTGTTAAAGTCATCCACATGTGGTACCTTCTGCTACAGCAGCACTAGAACTAAGATAAGGCTTTTCTTTTTTTTATTTTGCTTTAGGTGAAAGTTTACATAGCAAATTTGTTTTCCAATCAATAGTTCATATATAAGTTTTTCCAGAATGTTGATTACAATCCTTGAAATGTGTCAGAACTCTCCCTACCTCTTCCCTGTTGTCCATATTTCCTTTTGTCCAGTTTGCCTGTCCCTCCCTTTCTGTCATGTTTGATTTTGGGCAAATGTTGTCCTTTTGGTCTTGTAAACCAAAACAAGATATAGAGTATTCCCATCTCTCAGGATGTACGCTCATAAGCCTAATCCAGTGAATCTCTATCCCCTATCTGGTCATCCAGAAGTAGCTCCTTTTTCTCAATATAAGGCTCTTGATATCCATCCATCTTTTTATGTGTATCAATAGTTCATTTCTATTGATGAGTAATATTCTATTGTATGATGTACCACATTGGATGAACATTTGCATTTTTTCTAGTTTGGGGTTGTTATGAACTAGGGTGTTAGAAACTTTCCTGTACAAGACTATTCAGGGATTTATGTTGTTATTTGCTTAAATATTTAGCAGCTAAATTGCTAGATTATGTAGTTAGTATACAGAATACTATGAGAAACAGGCAAACAATCTTCCAGAATGATCGTATTATTTTGTATTTCCACCAGCAATGTATGAGAGTTCAAGTTCTCCTTTCCCACCAACAGTTATTACCAAAAAGCAAGTAATATTTCTTATTTATTTATTTATCTATTTCATAATTATTATTCATCTTTCATATTTTAAATTATACATTGCTTAGTACTCACTCAACATCCCCTGCCCCGGGGGCAGGGTGGGGGGAGATGTTTATATACTAGAAGCTAGATGTTTATATTAAATAAATTTGGGCCATTTTCTCAACATACTTTTTCCATCAAAAATACTTTTCCCTTTTGGTAACTATTCAATATACCCATAAAAAAATATAAATGAGTGATAATTATAATAGTTAGCTTTAAATTTATTACAGAGCATTCAAGATAGCATTGCATAAATAATTCATAAAAATTGAAATGCATCTTAACTGTATGGCATATAGATATTATTTTAGAAATGTAAAGAGTACTTTTTAGAAACTAAATTATCTGACTAGATATTTAGGGACCTTGACACACTTGCATTGTTAAACATAAACTCACTGCCTTCGAGACAGATTCGACCCACAGTGACCCCTCCTTGGGTTTCCGAGGCAGTATCACTATGGAAGTAGATTGCTCAACCTTCCTTCAAAGGAGTGGCTGGTAGGTTTGAACTGCCAGCCTTTGGTGAGCAGTCAAATGCCTTAGGCACTGTGCCACCAGAGCTCCTGTTAAACATAATATATACTTAATATTATTCAATGTTCAGCTGTCATCAAATGATAATTAAACTACTTTGCATTAATCATCTATCTGAATTGATCCCAATTACTTCTCCATTGTAATATATGTAATAGGAGAAAAAACACATATTACATGTCTTTCAGAGATTAAGTGGCAGAAAAAGAGAATATGAAAGAGGATCAAAGAGTCAGAAAAGTTGTTATCACTATTTAGAAATTAAGCTTTTGTGTTTAGAATATGGTAATTTGCTAACTTAGAACTGATTAGAAACTTGGATGAGGCATGCAAATGCCATATTTATGATTTTAAGAATAACATATACCCCAAACAATTTTTTTTTTCGTTTCAGCATTCCTAAAGTAGAAACCTAAAATATTCCAGTATAGCTTCACCCACACATGTGCAGGCATGTGCCCATGCCTTCTATTTCTCTCTCTCTCTCAAATACACACACACACAAACACACACACACTGACTAGCACCAGTACTCATAAATGTCAATCAATCTTTTAAATTTATTATTTGGGAAGATATGCTATTTAAATTTTGACAGAAAAAAGAAAAGAAAACTCTTGGGCTTTTTATGATACTTTGCCATGCAGTCCTCCCACCAAATTCTCTGTATCTGTCTCTGTCTGTCTCTCTTAGACACATGTGTGTGAACACACACACAATTTTGACGGGTGTAGGCTTTAACACCACCTTTTTTCTCCATCAAATTTCTATTCCATCTTTAAGAATAACCACCTTAAACTGAATCTCTTAGATAAATCCCTCCCTGCTTCTTCAGCGAAGGTTCGTTCTCTCTTCTCTGAATATATTTAGCACTCATTTCTATAATTTATTTGACTCTTAACTTACTGACTTGCATGATTAATGATCAACTGGCCTATAACTGCCTATACTCTAAGTTACTGCTGTGGAGTCGGATCTGACTCACAGTGACCTCTTCTTGGGTTTCCCAGGCGGTATCACTCTGGAAGTACATTGTGCAACCTTCTTTCCGAGGATTTGAACCACTATCCTTTTGGTTAGTAGTCAGATGCCTTAGGCACTATGCCATAACTGCCTCATTTCTTCAAATTCTCATCCTTACAGTGATTAGCACTGGGCCTTATATATTTAGGTAGAACCATCCTTCTATTGTTAAAGAATTGCAGAGATGTTTAGTCTACTTTTCATGCTAATGGAGGAAGGAAATATAAAAACTCGCAGAAGAGAATATAGGATGCAATAAATACATTTTAGTAAAATTTGGTGGCAGATTAACATGTAGAAAACAAATACAGTAGAAAGATAAAAACATTAAGTGCAAATGAAAAAAGCAGATGATATTTAGATTGCCAAATGGATACTTGGAGAATTGTTAAGTTCTAATAGATAGAATTTCATTCAATTAAAATCTCTCTGTGAATTAAATATATTCAAAATATGAGATGAACTGTTCAATTTTACTACAAAGTTAGAATCCATCAGCCAGGGCATGAAAGTTTTTATTTTTTATTAGGAATACAGAGCAGGACATTTGTAATTTGTGTTGTAGTTTCTACTATGAAATTTGTAGCTTTATCATGTTTAACTAGAGTTCCTATTTCTCACCTAGCCAAAAAGCAATTCTTTTTTTTTT
>NW_006922636.1:35945-70332 GCF_000298275.1 Orycteropus afer afer
CCTTCAAGGCTCAGGGGTCCAAGATTATCTTCTGTGTCTGTGTTAATTGGTTTCCCCTTTCTTTGTTGAAGAGGGTCTGTGCAATCCTTCTGCCTAGTCCACCATCTTGCCGGAACCCCCCAAAAAGCAATTCTTAAACTACTTTATACCCCTTACAATGAACATCACCATTCATAGGTTAAGTAGTTAAGTAAATTTGAACAGAATGATGATCTCTAAACATTATTTAGCTGTCTCAGGACTTCAGTAGATAATCATTTTATTTCAATAATTACTCATGCTCTAAGTATATCAAGATGAGTAAAGTCTACCATGATACTTAAATAATGTTTTTGCTATTCTTGTTTATTATTATAGTCTATGAAGAGAAATTTGGCATAAAAGTGTTTTTACATGTATTCCAGCCATGTGAATTTAGAAATCCAAGGACTTCATTTTAGTACAATTTTATATAATAGAACTTGCTAATACTCTAGCAAACTTCAGACGTTAGATTAAAAAAATACATAAACAAACATAAAACACACAAAAAAGGTATTTCTTCATAAGCTAATATCCTTTTGGGAAATTTGACTTTTCATATCATGGGTATACTGGCACAATTATTTTAATGTCTCAAGTTAGAAGTATTAACCATGTTGTTGTTACGTGCCATGAAGTTGGACCTGAAAAAGAGAACTCTCCCCCCTTACACTTTAGAATCAAGGCACATTGTTTCTCTATCCATATTTCCCCTATTAATCTAGTGATATCCAGCCAGCGTATTAACCATTCATCGCTCCCCATCTAGATTCCCTCTAAATGCAAAGTGGATCAGGTCTCTCCTATATATGACAAGAAGCTTATGAAGAGTTCAATGGACATATGATTAATATATTTTATCCAACTTAATACGCTGATTTTAACTTACTGTTATTTATTTCTAACTGGTATACTTAACATGCATAGGTTTTCTTGAGAGTACTTGAGGCATTTTATGAAGGAAGTGTTATGTGCAAAATTAACAATCTCAGCCACACACAGGCACACAAACACATGCAGACAAATAAAAATTTATTAAAGATAAACTATTCAAATGTAAACTTAGTTTTGACCATAATTAACCTAGGAAAATATTCATAGTTAAGGAACATGTACTCATTTTGTACATATAGTTTTAATTATTTCTTTATCTACTTGAGATTTCTGTCTGAATTTGCCTTATTACTTTGTGCTTCAGAAATTTAAAAATCTGCCTCTGCAGTGGTACCTTGCTAAATAACAGTTCTGTTGGATCAGTTCTGCCATCTCTGTAAATTCTTATAATCACTCACTCTTTTGCACTTTATTGTACATGGTATTTTAACATCATAGTTAACAGTTCAGCCTTTCAACAAAAATGGACAGGATCAACTTTGAGGTTCCATATGTTTATTAGCTCTGTGATGCTGCCAATAAAATAGTAGAGGACATAAGAAGACCAATTGATAGACAAAGACAGAGAAAAATGCATACATACACACATACATGCATACATACATAGTTGATAGACCAAAGGAAGGAATGAAGGAAGCAAGGAATATATGTACGAGAGTAAAACAATGCCATACAATCTCTGGAGGCAATGAGTTGTTTGTTATCTCCAAGTGTATGTAAATGGAGAATTATTGTCTACTTGTTTCTTATCTGTTGTACAGATAATGAAATTATTGATAGAAATCATTGACATTTCTGCTTCAATATGAATTTCCATCAGTAACATATTCTTTCTCAAAATGAGAAAGTATTACTGTCCAATCCAAATTAAAATTTGCAGTCTAAATTTTCAGAATTTAAGTATGTTTTAAAACCAGTCCTAAAATACAGTAATTTGGCTTTCATTTATGAACTACAGATTGAACTTTTTACATTATATTCTGAACATGCAGTTCTTTAGGGCTGTTATTAATTTAGATTGGTTACCTTGGAAACAAAAGCCTTTTCATTTTAACCCATCTCTAGTGTCATTCTTTTCTTTAAAATACATACAAAAAATTAAAAGAAAAAATTTGAAAAGTTAAATTTCAATTTATTTATTTGCCATATGGGGGGATAGTTAATGCATAATACAATTAGTAAGAATATTACATTAATTAACTACAAAAATAGATGAGTCCATTTGTCATTCAAATTAGGTGCATCAAAATACAGAAAAAAAAAAGAATGTTTTCTCAATACATTTCAGTTACTCTTCAGCTCTCTGCAAGAGAATAGATGTTGTTGGTAAAGTCGTATATCCGTTATACTTTTTACCATATCCAAACCCATTGCCCTCCAGTCGTTTCTCACTCATAGCAACCCTGTAAAACAGATTAGAATTGCCCCTAGGGTTTCCAAGGCTGTAAATCTTTACAGAAGCAAACTGCCACATCTTTCTCTAGTGATGCTATCTCCACTCACTGTAAAATAAAATGTAAACACTAATATACACTGACAAGTTTAAAAAGTATGTACTGTATGCATTTTGCTAAATGGAAATGAACTTCAATTGACACAAGTGTTATGACGCTAAGTAACGATGTGGTTCCACATTAACTATTTATTAGTCATTAAAACTCACTGCCATCAAGACATTTCCTAACCAAAGTGACACCCACTGGGTTTCTGACACTGTAAATCTTTACAGAAGTAGATCACCCAGTTTTCCTCCAGAGAGTAGATAGTGCGTTTGAGCCACTGACCTTCCAGTTGGCAGTCAAGTAGCTTATACACTATGGCACCACTGTTGTTGTTGTTATGTGCCATCGAGTCGCTCTGACTCATAGTGACCCCGCCTTGGGTTTCTGAGGCAGTATCACTATGGAAGTAGATTGCCCAACCTTTCTTCCTAGGAGTGGCTGGTGGTTTGAACCACCAGCCCTCTGGTTAGCAGTCAAGTGCTTCAGGCACTATGCTACCAGAGCTCCACTAGAGATCTTTAAATAGCAGCAGAATAATTTTAAACAAACAAGTGAATTCCTTTTTTAACAAAGGTTTCTAGTTGTCATTTAATAATAAAGAATGACTACAAACCACTCATTTATCCAAATATAACGAGTCCCTGGAGATAGTAAGCCACCAAATAATTAATAAATTGAATAAAAATATCTTATTGTTACTTACTTATATGTTTCAAATATTAATTTTGTCAAAGTGAAAAGAGTAAAATCGCTAGAAGTTATATAAGATCGCGGTGAGTCAGAATCAACATGACGGCATGCAATAACAACAGAGGTTACCAAACTTTTAGGCTTGCTTTAAATGTTTCATTTCCTTAGGTAGTATATTCTAAGAATAATATTACATAAAAATTATTTAATAAAACAAAAGTTTATAGTTTGCAAATGACAGTAAAACAAGTGGTTTTTTAATAAAATATTAGATTTTCAGTGTCTAGAACTTCCATTTTGCAGCCATGAGTTTTGGAAATGACTTTTAAGCTTGCTGCTAATGCCATGAATCAGAGCCAACTCCATGCACCTGTTGTCTGTTGCCTTCCAGTCATTCCGACTCACAGGGGTACCATGTGCAACTAAAAATAAAAATCTTATTATTTATTTATTTATTTTTGCTTAATGGAAATAATCCCTACTACATACAATCATTGTTTAATAAGGAATTTGATAATTTATGCAATATACTTGACAATATCTTTTTACATCCGTTTACAAATATAAGTATATAAAGTAAAATTAGACATATTTCTTCAGTCAAGATCCACTTGTTGTTGTTGTTGTTGTTAGGTGCCATAGAGTTGTTTCCGACCCACAGCGATCTCATGCACAGCAGAACAAAACACTGACCGATCCCGCACCAGCTCCACGATCCCTGCTATGCTTGAGCCCATCATTGCAACCACCTTTTCAATCCATCTCATTGAAGGCCTCCCCCTCCTTTGTCGACCTCCCCTTTACCAAGCATGACATCCTTCTCCAAGGAATGGTCCCTTCTGACAACATGACCAAAATAGGTGAGACAAAGTCTGGCCACTCTGCTTCCAAGGAGCATATCGGGTGTATTTCCTCCAGGACAGATCTGTTAGTTCTTTTAGCAGTCTTTCAGCATTCAACAGCACCACAACTCAAAAACATCAACTCTTCTTCGATCTTCCTTATTCATTGTCCAGCTCTCACATGCATATCATGTGATCTCCAGCATTATTTGTGTCACCAAGGCCAAATTTTCCAACTGTCAGTGATTGTCCTATGCTTACAACTTTTGCATTCCTGTCACCAGTCATAAGTAATGCGTCTTCATCAAATGTTCAGTGAATTTCAGACTGCAGAAATTGATAAAAATCTTCAATTTCTTCATCTTTTGCTTTGGTGCGTGGTGCATAATTTTGAATAGTAGTCATATTAACTGGTCTTCCTTGTAGGTCTGTGGATATTATCCTATCACTGATAGCATTGTGCTCCAGGACAGATCTTGAAACATCCTTTGTGATGATAAATGCCACACAATTCCTCTTCAAATTGTTATTGCCAGCATAGAGATCATATGGTTGTCTGATTCAAAATGGTCAAAACCAGTCCATTTCAGCTCACTAATGCCTAGGATATCAATCTTTATGTGTTCCATTTCATTCTTGACACCTTCCAATTTTCTTAGATTCATACTTCGTACATTCTATGTTCTGATTGTTAATGGATATTTGCAGCTGTTTCTTCTCAATTTGAGTCATGCCACGTCAGCAAATGGCGGTCTTGAACGATTTACGTTATCCATATCTTTAAGGTTGATTCTACTCTGATCATGCAGTTCTTTCACAGTCATATTATGAGACTTTCTGATCTAAGAGGCTCATCCTCCTGCAGTGTATTGGACAATGTTTCTGGATTATTCATAAAGTTGCTCAGTAATGTATCATACAGTATTTCTCTACTATTCATAAGGTTTTCCATGGCCAATTCTTTGAGAAGTGGATGGCCTCTTCTTTCTTCCTAGTCTGTCTCAGTCTGTATGCTGCATTGAAACCTGTGCATCATGTGCAACTCTGCTGGTATTTGAAACACTGGTGGCACAACCTCAAGCCTCACAGAAACACCCAAGCCACCACAGTATGACAAACTGACGGACAAGTTTGTCTCTCTTAGCTGTTTGAAACCTCTCCCCTTGCCCTTACCTGGATCCCTGCTGCTGCTCACTCTGTCATCCCCCTGGATAAGCAAAAGATCTTGGATAAGCAAAATGTTATTGAAGAACAAAGTAGGAGATCTCACATTCCCAGATCTCAAAATCTACTATTCAGCAACAGTAGCCAAAACTCTGGTACTGGTACAACAACACACACAGAGAGCAACAGAGTGGAATTGAGAACCCATAATAAATCCATTAACCTGTGATCAGCTCATCTTTAAGAAAGGGATGAACTCCATTAAATGGGGAAGAGATTGTCTGTTTAACAAATAAACTAAAACTCATTGCCGTCAAGTCGGATCCGACTCATAACAAAACCTCCTTGGGTTTCTGAGGCAGTATCACTATGGAATTAGGTTGTCCAACCTTACTTCTGAGGAGTGGCTGGTGGGTTTGAACTGCCAGCGTTCTGGTTAGCAGTCAAATGCCTTAGCCACTATGCTACCAGAGGTCCTGTTTAACAAATGGTGTTGGGAAAACTGGATAGCCATTTGCAGAGAAACTAAACAAGATCTATACCTCACACCACACAAAAAACTAATTCTACATGGATCAAAGACTTAAATGTGAAACATAAAACTATAAGTTCCTTAAAGAAAACTAGGGGAAAATTTAAGGGCCCTAATATATGGCATAAATAGACCATCAAGCATAATCCAAAATGCACAAACAGCTGACGAGAAACTATATGAATGTGACCTTCTAAAAATTAAATGTTTATGTGCTTCCAAAGGCTTCTCCAAAAGAGTCAATAGAGAACCTATAGATTGGGAAAAAAAAAAATATTCAGCAATGACATATCTGACAAGGGACTTATCTCTATATAGAAAACTCCAACACCTCAATAGCAAGTAACAAGTAATCCAATTTAAAAATGGGCAGAAGACATGAATAGACATTTCACCAAAGAGGATATTCAGGTGGCCAACAAACATATGTAGAAATGTTCTTGATCACCAGCCATTAGAGAGATGCAGATCAAAATGAGATACCATCTTGCCCCAGCACTACTAGCAAAGAAAACAAGATAGAAAATAACAAATTCTGGTGAGATGTGGACAGATTGGGACTCTTGTACACTGTTGTGGGACTGTCATATGATACAACCACCGTGGAAAGCAGTATGGTGATTTCTTAGAAAGGTGGAATTAGAAATACCATTTGACCCAGCCATTCCATTACTAGGTATATATCCTAAAGAAGTGAGAGCCAGGACAGATATATGCACACACATGTTCCTCACAGCACTATTTATAATAGCCAAAAGATGGAACCAACCTAGGTGTCCATCAACAGAAGAATGGATAACCAAACTATTGTACATACACACAATGGAATACTATGCAACCCTAAAGAATAGTGTAGATTCTATACTAGATTGGTAGAGACAAGTATTAATTTGGGTGAAGGGAAGGATAATGTGTCAAATGTGAGTAATCAACACAGTGATATTGAGGAAGAGGAAAATACGGAGAAGTATATGGGAGGTACGTACAACAAAGGTGAACCCTTTTACATATACAATACTCTATAGTCAGTGATGGCAAACATTGATATAGGGTAGATAAGTGGGTGGATAGCTGAACAATTATGTATGTCTAGGCAGGGGGAATGGGCCTATGACAATGTATAAGGTTGGCAGACAATTTATCTCCAAGCATATTTGTATGTTCTGTAAGAATTCCCAGGTGTATAGTAGAGCTGACAAGGGACAAGGTTGTAGTCACTTCTTGGTCACAGCCAGCTACCCAGAGGGGGTGACTAGTTGAACCTTTCATCTTGGGACCATAGTTGCAGGAGACATCAATCTCAATTGGCATCACAAAGTACACAAAGCATTGTTCCACCTCCTACTTAGGAAGTAACGACTAGGATCTTACGAGCTTGCAAGCAGCCATCTAGATGCAACAATGGGTCTCTCCTCAAGCAGAACAAAGAAGAATGAAGAAAACCAAAGATGCATGGAAACAATTATTCCAAGGAAATGGTACA
Source organism: Orycteropus afer afer (assembly GCF_000298275.1). Taxonomy (NCBI): domain Eukaryota; kingdom Metazoa; phylum Chordata; class Mammalia; order Tubulidentata; family Orycteropodidae; genus Orycteropus; species Orycteropus afer. The sequence continues at coordinate 43,074 of NW_006922636.1, forward strand.
CCATGTAATCCTCAGCATATATGACTATGAGACCACAAGAACTAGATGGTGCCTGGCTATCACTGTCAACTACTATGAGGGGGATCTATGTAGCAGATCCTGGATAGAGTGGGAGAACAATGTGGAACAAAACTCAACATCATAAAAGAGAGGGATCAAGTTTGCTGGTCTGATGGTGCCTGGTGGAACCCCTGAGACTATGGCCCCTAGCCGCTCTTCAGGTCTAGAATTGAACTCACTCCTGTGGCTTCCAGCCAAACAAAAGACAAGCATATGAGCTGAACATTTGCATTAGGTAGATACACTCTTTGGAGAGATCAATCATGAGAGAATAGAAGGGCTGTGTATGCACAAGGAGATAGCTCAGGGCAGGAGAACATGGGAGGGAGGGCACAGGGAAGAGGTAACTATGGGGAGGAAGTAGGAGGAGAGCTGTTACATTGTGGGAAATTGCAGTCAATGTCATGAGACAAAATGTGATTCAACTGCTATATGGAAAATGAATTTGCTCTTTTAAGTACCACCCAAATAAGAATAAAAGTTTTAAAGAATAATACTTTTGGAACACAAATTAAAGTCAGAATGTTTGCTATTCTACAATGCATATTCCTGATAAACATTTTCAGTCCCAAGGTAGATTAAAAAAAAAAAAAAATTCATGCTCAATTGCTTTTCATTTATTTTTAAATATTTTTTTGAAGGATTCTTTTAAAATTAAATAAATTTGAAGATTTTTCTCATGTAGTATTTCAAAGCTATACCTCACTTTTGGCTTGCTTTGTGATTAATTGCATCTTCTAATTTTTAGTCCTTCTAAATAAATATTCATATGTTAAAGCAGGAGCAAATCCTCCCACAGATACCTTATTTGGAAATTTCTACAGAGCTCAGTCAATATATCATGTACTTATGATATCAGCAGAATAAATGCTTTATTTTCTCACTTCTTTATTTAAGAAACTTTCCTTTCCAGAGTGTATACATGTGAATCTTTTTGTGGACCTCCAAACTATGCACCTTCTCCAAGGAAAAAGAGCCGCATCTTACTACATCTATACAGTTAATTATTAATTAAAATGTTAAAATCAGAAGTAATTGAAATACAGACCTTTGAAGAATTTTTGAAGATTTGAGCTCCATATACAAAGGCCAAACAAAATAAATTTACCAAACTTACTGCCATTGCTATGAGTTGGGTCCTACTCCACGGCACATAACAACAACAACAACAATTGCCATCAAGTTGATTCTGACTCATAATGACACTACAGGACAGAGTAGAACTGTCCTATTGAGTTTCCTGGGAGCAGGAATCTTTATGGAAGATCTCCCAATTTTTATGGAAGCCACATCTTTCTCCCATGGAGCAGCTGGTGGATTGGAAGCATCAATCTTTCAGTTAGCTTTAACTACCAGGGCCCCTCTAAAATAAATTTAAAATTTCAAAATTCCTTATTTATTTTCCCAAAACTCCTCACATTGAGATATCTGTAATTCTATTTATATGAAGATAAAGTTAACGATTATAATGCTAGACAGGGCAGTGTTTAGTTATGTTGTACAAAGGCTTGCTCTGGGTCAGAATCAACTTGGCAGTATCTAACAACAACAATGTAACTAGCCATTATACCACCCATCTATCAATTTGTTATTTTATGGTAGCTTGCATATTGCTATGAATCTGAAAACTATGCCACTGTTCTTTAAAATACAAGCATGGTCACCCAGGGTGAACAGGTTTCAGCTGAGCTTCCACACTAAGAAAGACTAGAAAGAAAGATCTGGCCATCGACTTCTAAAAATTATCCAATGAAGACCTATGGATCACAAGGAAATATTATCTATATAGTCCTGGAATTATTATCCATATAAACCTAGAGAGAATGAGCCCTTTAGTTTAGAAAGCATTCAAAATACTCATTAGAACAACAATGGACTCAGGCATACCAACTGTCATGAAGATGGCAATGGACTGTGCTTCTTTCTGTTATAGATGGTTTCATCATGACTTGGAGACACTACTTGGCAACTAGCAACAACAAGAGTATACATTAAACCTATGTTATCTACAATTACCACTTGTAAAAGAAATGGTGATTATACTCTAATTTATAGATTTTTAGAAAGAGAATGTAATGAAAGATGAGAAAAGATATTTTTCCACTGAGATAAAAAGGTATGCACTGCTGTCGAGTTAGATCCAACTCATACTGACCCCTCCTATGTTTCCGATGCAGCATCACTATGGAAGTAGATTGCCCAATCTTCCTTCCAAGGAGTGGCTGGTGGGTTTGTATCTCCAGCTTTCTGGTTAGCAGTCAAATGCCTTAGGCACTACACCACCAGAGCTCCCATAAAAAGGTACATCAAACACATTCCTTATTTTAAAAACAATAACAATGTTTTGTATCTCTGAGCTAAGGCCATAAATGTAGACTTAAATGGCTAAGGAAATAAGGCTGCCATATCTGGGTTCCTAGTCTGACTTACTCTGTTTAACTAACAGAAATTCTGCCTTTTGTTCAAATTTACATATTTCTCTCTTCCTATTTCACTGAGTAAAGTTATTATCACCTTTCTGTTGAAGGTCAAATCCTGGCATGATTATAAAGAACACTGAGTTTTCTCTCATAAACTCTCCATATGTTTAATACTCATTTCTGATAGTTCTCTCGGATGCAGTTCTTCAGAGGGACCAATAATGTTTATAGGATAGTTGGGAGCAAATAAGATGATGTACATTAACTGCTTTGAATGTTCTGATATGTCAAAAAATGTCAGTTATTTGAATATTCATATGTAACCTCTCAAAAAATACCTAGGCTTCTTAATTAGCATAATATTTCAATATTGTTGACATTTCATGGAACTAGAAACTAATTTTTTCCCACTCAGAACTTCCAGGTTAATGAAGGAAAAATCTTGACTGACTTCAAATGTATGTTTTCTTTATGCACTAGTCCTCCTTTGATTTGACTTGAACACTCTTGAGTCTCTCTGTGTCCTTTGAAATCATTCTGCTACCTATTCCCTTTTAGTAGAAGTTCATCATAAAACTAAAAGCCTTACCAATAATTACCTACCATCTTGTTTTCATAATGTACTTAAATATTTATACAACTACTCCTATATTAAACTAAGCAAATAAGAAATACTGCTAAAGGAATTGCCTTATAAATAAAGGCAGCCCGGAAAGATGATAATCTACTTTTCTATGCCTCTGTAATTTTCTAGGTGAATAGGTTTTCATTGTGTTGCAAAATATTAGCAGATTACCAGTGACATGAAAAATGTGTCAGCACATATAAATGTAGGCTAATACTAATGACTATTATTCATTATGTTATTGACTCCCAAGGGATTTTGTTTACAGAAGAAAATGTTTGAAACAAGCATAAGTAATATGTTAAAAAAGTATAAATCCCTTCTTTTTAACTTCTTTTAATATTTTTTCCTTAATGAAGCACTAATTTTATTTAGAACTGTCATTATTGCCTTCAATTTATACAGCTTCAATTTATACAGCAATTTATACAGGTAAGTGTGGACAAATTCATTAGTTTAGGTAAAAATTATATCCCCATTTCTCAAATTCTGTATAATCATAAATATTGTCTTATGTAGAATCTCATTTACCCAGCAGTTCTTCCTAAGGTTTTTGGAGAATCAATTCAGGAAAGAATAAATATTTATAATAATAATAATTAATCATATTAGTAGTATCCATTTTTTTAAATTAATAATTTGTCTCCTTCCTATGAGTTTTTTTTTCCCCCACAGGCATTATTGAAGAGTAAACATTAATACATATACTATACATACATAAAACATAGCACACATATACCACATGCATAAATAAAATCTTTAAAATAAGTTTTGGAATGATCCCTAAAATGTATTAATACTTATAAACTATTAATTATAAAATATTCCAAAGTTATACAACACTATGTTGCATCAAAATATTCATCTGATTTTGTCTTCTATTTATATTAAAATAAATTGTTCAAGAAGAGTTTAGATTAATGTATAACAAAACCAAAAAATCTGTATTGAGATTAAATTTACTTGAAGAAACTATTTTTATTTTTTCCTAAATGGAAATTCAGACAGGAAAATTGTCACCTGAATTTTCTGACAGCAATAATAAATATGTAAGCAAGTGATGAGCATGAATAAACTTAAAATTTAAGAAACCAATAGAAATTACATATACAGAAATTGTACAAGACATATTTAAAAACAGTGACCCATCATGTTCATTTAACTTTGTTTTTGTTCATTTAATTTTGAGATAACACATCCATATTTCTACTTGGGAGTTCTGGTAGCATAGTGCCTAAGGCACTTGACTGCTAACCAGAAGGCTGGCGGTTCAAACCCACCAGCCACTCCTCAGAAGGAAGGTTGGGTAATCTACTTCCATAGTGATAATGCCTCAGAAACCCAAGGAGGGGTCACTATGAGTCAAGGCCAACTCAACAGCACGTACAACAACATTTCTACTTGGCACAAGAAAGCTGCCTTCCTACATCATTTATTTGACAAATGTACTGGATTTATGATTAGAACATAACGGGAGGATATTGTTTCTGTTGTTAGCTGCCGTTGGGTTAATTTTGAGTCATGGAAATCCCATGCATGGAGAGTAGAACTGCTCCTTAGGGTTTTCAAGGCTATGACATATCCAAAGCAGATGGTTAGGTATACCTTCCCAGGCACTTATGGTTGGGTTTGAACCACCAACATTTTGAATAGTAGTCAAATGTTTAACCCTTTGGGCCACACAGGTTTGTTGTTGTTAGATGCCATCAAGTTGATTCCAATTCTTAGCAAACCTATATAAGAACAACTGAATACTGTCCAGACCTGAGCCATCCTCATAATAGTCGATATGTTTGAGCCCATTATTGTAGCCACTATGTCAATCTATTTTCATTGATGCTCTATTTTACCAAGCAGGAATTGGCTCCTTCTGATGACATGTTCAGAATTAATGTATGAGATGAAAGCTTGCCATGCTCACTTCTAATTTGCATTCTGGCTATACTTCTTCCAAGATAGATTTATTGATTCTTCGGAAAGCCCATGGTATATTCAATATTTAACACCATAACTCAAAGCTATCAACTCTTCTTTGGTCTTCCTTTTCATTGTCCAGCTTTTGTATGCATATAAGGTGACTGAAAATATCATGACTTAGGTCAGGTGTATCTTAATACCCAAAGTGTCATCTTAGCTATTAACACCATAAAGATGTCTTTTGCAGCAGATTTACTCAATGCAATCTGTTGTTTGATTTCTTAACTGTTACTTCCATGAATGTTGTTAGTAAATTGAAGGAAAACAAAATCCTTGACAACTTTAATCTTTTCTGAATTTATCACAGTGTTGCTTCTATGTTGAGGTGTAATCCATACTTAAGGCTGGAGTCTTTGATCTTCATCAATAAGCACTTAGAGGTCTGTTTACTTTCAGCAAGCATCCTTGTTTCATGGGCATATTCCATGTTGTTAATAAGTCTTCCTTCAATTCTGATGTTGTGTTCTTCTTCATATAGTCCAGCTTCTCATATTATTTGCTCAGTTTACACATTGAAAAACTACAGTGGAAAGATACAACCCTGATGCCTACCTTTTTCTAATTTTATACCATGCAGAATACCCTTGATTTGTTCCTACCACTGAATTTTGGTCTATATATATAGTTTCGACATGACACAATTAAATATTATAGAATCTTTATTCTTTGCAATGTTATATAATTTTTTATGACCCACAAAGTTGAATATCTTTGAATAGTCAATAAAACACAGGTAAATATCTTTCTGGCATTCTCTGCTTTTGGCCAACATCCATCAATCATCAGGTATAATATCCCCAGTTCCATATCCTCTTCTGAACCTTGCTTGAATTTCTTGAAGTTCTCTACCAATGTACTGCTGCTATCATTTTGAATTATCTTCAGCAAAATATAAATTGTGTGTGATATTAATGATATTATTGGATAATTTCTACATTCTTTTCAGTCATCTTTATTTAGGATGGGGACATATATGGATATTTTCTATTCAGATGAGCTAGTGTCCTTCCAAATATCTTGCATGATGAGTAAACACTCACTTCCAGTGTTTCATCCCTTTGTTGAAACATCTCAGTTCGTATTTCTTCAGTTACTGGAGCCACGTTTTTTGCCTATTGGTTATTGATCATAGGCTACCTTTAGAACTGGTTGAATGTCCATTTATTCTTTTTGGTACAGTTACTCTGGATATTGTGTCCCTCTCCTTTACCAAGTGTCATATCCATCTCCAGGGATCAGTCCCTTCTGACAACATGACCAAAGCATGAGAGACAAAGTCTGGCCATTCTCACTTTAAAGGAATATTCCTGTTGTACTTCCTCCAAGTTAGATTTATTCTTCTTGAAGTTCATGGTATATTCAATATTCTTCACCAACACAATTCAAATACATCAATCCGTGGTAGTTATGTTTGTGTGTCAACTTGGCTGGGCCTGGTTGAGTGGCTGGGCAGCTGGTGGTATTTATTCCCCATAATGAGATTGGCAATCATCTCCATGGTGGGATCTATCACAAACAGCTGAGTAGCTGCCTTTGGGAATGTTTTCTGCTTCCTGTATTTAAGGAGAAGCCTTGGGAATGGTCTCTAGCCTATGGCACGCTTGGACCCTGCATGTAGCTGTGTCATTGCTCAGCAGCCTGCTATGCTCTGCTGACCTTGGGACTTACAATGGACTTAAGTTAATGGCCTGTCATGTGGTTTGGTAACATCTGCACTGTGCCTTTTGACTTGTCAAACTTGGGGCTTCTCAGCTTCAGCAGCCAGCAGCTGCCTGAGTGAAGAAATGCCTCTAGATCCAGTGGGCTGGGAGCAGGAGGCAGAGCTGGACACCAAGATTGAGGGGCTTTCACCCAGCCCCTAGAGCTTGGCACTTTGAACATGGACTTAAAGCCTCCAAATTGTAAGAATAAACTCCTGTTTGTTAAGGCCATCCCATTTGTGATATATTCTTGTCGGAGTGGCTCTAGGTAACTAGAAGAGAATCTATATTCAATATTTTTCACCAACACCACAATTGAAATACATCAATCCTTCTGCAGTCTCCTTTTTTCATTGTCCAGCTCTCTCATGTATATGAGGCTACTGAAAATACCATGGTTTAGGTTAGGTGCATCTTACTCTTCAAAGTTACATCTTTGCTCTTAAACGCTTTAAAGAGTCTTTTGCTGCCAATATAGGGATTCTAGGTAGTTTGAATCTTCCGAAAGAAAGCACACACCTCAAAGGAGAAAGATCTCAAGTTCTCTCTACCAGTCTCCACTTCTCAGCCACAGGAGACCACTGCTATCTCCACCATGTCTTTGTCTAAATAAACACATCAGATATGTAGGGACCTTAAACTTTTCAATAATCTTGTTCATTTGTTTTTCTTACAGTCTCTCACAAACTCTTCTTACTATACTGAGAGGTTGAGATTTTCAGGATTATTCAGCCATATTGGGATAGAATAGAGATTGCTAACAGTAGAGTAATTGCTTAAAATGTTCATATATACTGACAAGCGTTATCCATATTTTAACAGAATTTGTAGAAATAAAAATCTAAGCTGTAATTTTACAAGATTTATACACTATCTTCTACTTTCTATTAGTCAATTAAAAAGAAAAACCTCATTCTATATATTGGTTATATATCTCACTTATAACACTCAACTTTATTTACCCAAATCATAAAAAATAATTTTTACCTAAGTAGTTAAAAGTCACTATTGAAAGATAATATTCAACAATGAGGAATTCCACTAAACTTTTCCATAATCACAAAGGCATTTCTGTCATAAAATTTCCATCTGGTAAACATGCATCTTAATTATTTGTATATGTATTTTTGATAATTTAGAGAAAGTCTTCTTCCTTTTTCTATATGATAGTTGTTTGAAATCTGGAATAATGTGATTCTCTTGATTATTTCATATACTGAGATAGCACAAGGAGTATTAACTTAATAGATTTCATATAGCTTTCATCTCTATTTAGTCAGCACATAAGTAAAAGTTATTACTATTACTAAGGTATAAAGAAATAGTGCTGGTTTCTAAATTGTGGGGATATGTTACATATTATAAATCCTGAAGCATTATAATTACCTTGACAACTGAAATTAAACACTGAATCCTAAATTTCTTAGATTAATTTCTCTAAGAATCTCCAAAAATGTGTATAAAAAGAATCAGCCTAATCTCTATAAAATTAATGTTAAGAAACCATTACTGACATATATGAACACTCAGATCATTATGACATTCGTTTCAGTTATGATATAAGCATTCATTCTAAAAATTAAGAAAATATGATGTTAACCATATGCCATTAAATTGACCATGCTAGTATATTCATTTCTAATATAATTTATGTGCTTGATGAGCTTCATATGGCTGTTGTCATTCAGAATATGATTATATATATATATATATACATATATATATAAACATATATATGTATATAAATATATATTTAATTTAAAACATTTTTCTTAATTAATTGAATATTGATTTTTTATAAATTATGAAATTTTAAACCAAAATGATTTTAGTGGAAATTCAGATAGTTGTGCATTGTACACTGGCTAGTATTCTATTAAAAAAAAATTGAAATGCCTCATTAGAAAATATGTTCTCCCTACCTTATTTTACTTATGCTTCAATGAGAAACATATCATACCTCTAAAACATGATTGAAGAACATATAATATATCGCAAAAGGTGTAAGTGAAACATAATTATTTTACCAGTAGTTCTAATAAGAGATTTGTAAATTATGAAGTGTAGAAAGGTTCACTGATAGTTGAGATTGAATTAATAAAATTGGTATGAAATTCATAAACCAAATGGAACATTTTCAGGATTATCATTCAAAATTAAATTATAAATATCTAAGAAAACAAACCCATTGCCATTGTGTCAATGCTGATTCCTAACAAATCTGTAGGGCAGAATAGAATTTCCCTATAATGTTTCCAAGGCTGTAAATCTTTCCAGAAGTAGATCGCCACATCCTTTTCCCATGAAGTGGCTGGTGAGTTCAAACTAGTAATCACTGGGTTAGGAGCTGAGCATTTTATCCACTGTGCCACTTGTGTTCCTTTTTAAAATGTCAATGTTGTCTTTGTTTTAGGTGCCATTGAGTCATCTCTGACTCATAGCGACCCTATGCATAGCAGAAGGAAACACTGCCTGGTCCTGTGCCAGCCTCATGATCCTTGCTATACCTGAGCCCATCATTGCGGCCACTGTGTCAATCCATCTCACTGAGGGCCTACCCCTTCTTTGTTGATCCTCCACTTTACCAAGTATAATATCCTTTTTCAGGGAATGGTTCCTTCTGAAAATATGTCCAAAGAAGATGAGATAAAGTCTGGCCATTCTCACTTCCAAGGAGCATTGTGGCTACATTTCTTCCAGGACAGATTTGTTAGTCCGTTTAGCACTCCATGGTACTCTCAGCATTCTTCTCCAACACCACAATTCAAAAGCACCAACTCTTCTTCAGTCTTCCTTATTCATTGTCCAGTTTTGACATGCATAAAAGGTGATTGAAAATACCATGGCTTGGGTTAGGTGCACCTTAGTCTTCAGGAAACATCTTTGCTCTTCAGCACTTGAAAGAGGTCTTTCACATCAGATTTGTCCAAAGTGATATGTTGTCTGATGTTTTGACTGCTGCTTCCATTAATGATGATTGTAGAACTTAGTAATATGAGGTACTTGACAACTTCAATTTTTCTCCATTTATCGTGAAGCTGTTTGTTGGACAAGTTGTGAGGATTTTTGTTTTATTTCTGTTGAGGTGTAATCCATACTGCAGACTGTAGTCTTTAATCTTCATCAGTAAGTGCTTCAAGTCATCCTCACTTTCAACAAGCAAAGTTGTGTCATCTGCATATTGAAAGTTGTTAATGAATCTTCCTCAAATCCTGATGCCACCTTTTTCTCCATATAATCCAGCTTCTCGGATTATTCACTCAGCATACAGATTGAATAAGTATGGTGAAAGGATACAACTTTGATCCACCCCCCTCTTGATTTTGAACCATGCAGTATCCCCTTGTTCTCTTCAAATGTCAGCCTCCTGATCTATATACAATCAAGTGTTATGGAACTTCCATTCTTCTCAGTGTTATCCATAATTTGTTATGATCCACACAATTGAATGCTTTTGCATAGTCAATAAAACATAAGTAAACATCTTTCTAGCATTCTTTGCTTTCAGCTAAGATCCATCTGACATCAGCAATGATATCCTTCATTCCATATCTTTTTCTGAATCAAGATTGCATTTCTGGGAGTTCTCTGTCAGTATACCGGTGCATCTATTTTTGAATTGTCTTCAGTAAGATTTTACTTGCATGTGATATAAATGATATTGTTCGATACTTTCCACATTCTATGAGATCATCTTTGTTTGAAATGGGTTCAAATATGGATCTCTTCCAGTCAGCTGGCCACGTAACTGTCTTCCAAATCTCTTGGCATAGCTGAATGAGTGCCTCCAGCGGGGCATCCATTTGTTGAAACATGTCAATGGCTATTCCGTCAATTCCTGGAGCCTTGTTTTTTTGCCAATTCTTTAGTGAAGTTTTGACTTCATCCTTCAATACCATTAGTTCTTGATCATATACTGCTTCCTGAAAGGGATGAACATCTACCAATTCTTTTTGATACAGTGACTCTGTGTATTCTTTCCATCTTCTTATGGTGTTTTCTGCCTCATTCAATATTTTGCCCATAGAATCTTTCAGTATTGTAATTTGAGGCTTAAGTGATGAGCCCTTCAGTCGGAAGTCACTCAAAATTTGACTGGGGAAGAGCTGACTTTTCAGAGTAGAGACTACCTTAACAATATAGATAGAGGAAAGTTTTGGGACCTCCATTGGCTGATGTGGCATGACTCAAAATGAGTAGAAACAGAAGCAAACATTCATTAATAATTGGAACATGGGATGTATGAAGTATAAATCTAGCAAAATTGGAAGTTGTCAACAATGAAATGGAATGCATAAAGATCTAAAATCTAGGAATTAGGGAGATGAAATGGACTGGTTTGGGCCAATTTAAATCAGACAACAATATGATCTACTATGCCAGGAATGAAAAATTGAAGAAGAATGGTGTGTCATTCATCATCACAAAGATGGTTTCAAGATCTCTCCTGAAGGGTAACACTGTCAGTGATAGGATAATATCCATAGGACCTACAAGGAAAACCAGTTAAAGCTACTATTATTGCAAATCTATTCACCAACCACCAAAGCCAAAGATGAGGAAATTGAAGATTTATGCAGTCTGAAATTTACTGAACATGAAATCAAGATGTGTTGATTATCACTGGTGACTGGAATGCAAAAGTTGGAAACAAAGAAGAGTTACTGGTAGTTGGAAAATATGGCCTTGGTAATAGGAATAACAGTGGAGATTTCATGATAGAATTTTGCAAGACCAACAACTTATTCATTGCAAATAACTTTTTTAACAACATAAGTTATAGCTAGGCACATGGACTGCACCAGATAGAACACACAGGAATCAGATTGACTACATCTGTGGCAAGAAGAAAGGGAGATGTTCAATATCTGTGGCGAAAACAAGGGAAGGAGCTGATTGTGGAACAGACCATCAACTGCTCATGCAAGTTCACGTTGAAGGTGAGGACAATTAAAACAAGTCCATGAGAGCCAAATATGAGCTTGACAATATCCATTCTGGATTTGGAGACAATTTAAAGAACAGATTTGATGCACTGAACACCAATGACTAAAAATCAGAGGAATTTTGGGATGACATCAAGAACATCATCCACGAAGTAAGCAAGAGGTCATTAAAAAGACCAGAATGGAAGAAAAAAACAAAATGGATGTCAGAAGAGACTCTGAAACTTGCCCTTGAGTGGAGAGTAGCTAAAATAAATGCAACAAATGACAAGACAAAAGAGCTGAAGAGAAGATTTCAAACAGCAGCTTGAGAAGACAAAGTTAATTAATAATGAAATGTGCAAAGACCTGTAGTTAGAAAACTAAAAGGAAAGAACATACTCGGCATTTCTCAAGCTGAAATAACTGAAGAAAAATAAAAATTTCAATAGGGTACCTAAACTATGTAAGCATAAAGTAAATTGATCATTCAATTTTTGTACTTAAAATGGCTCTGTATATTGTGTGATTATGGATATTAAAAATTGTAATTAAAAAATGTGTACAATTTACATCAATTAGGTCTGTTCTTTCCTAGATCAAGCTCCTTCATGCATCAATCTTACATTAAAACACATATGGTCAACTGTCAAGATTCTTAAGGTCAGAGGTTTATATAGGTAGTTGCAGTAATTTACAGTAATTGTTAGGTGTTATATAGAGTTGGTTCAGACACATAGAAACCCTACGTACCACAGAATAAAAAATGACTGGGTCCTGTACCATCCTCACAATAGTTGTAATGCTTGAGCACATCATTGCAGTCAATGTGTCAATCCATCTCATTTGGGGTCTTTCCCATTTTTGTTGACCCCCTCCTTTACGAAGCATGATATCCTACTCCAAGGATTGGTCCCTTCTGACAATATGACCAAAGTACAAGAGACAAATCTGTCCATTCTTGTTTCAAAGGAGCATTCTATCTGTACTTTGTTGAAGACAGATTGGTTTGTTGTTTTATCAGCCCATGGTACATTCAATATTCTTCACCAAAAACATCATTCAAATACATCAGTTCTTCTGGAGTCTTTCATATTCATTTTCCAGATCTCACATGAATATGAGGCTATAGAAAATACCAAGGCATGGGTCAGGTACACCTTACTTTTCATAATTACATCTTTGCTATTAAACACTATAAAGAGGTCTTTTGGAGCAGATTTTCACAATGTGATATGTCATTTGAATTCTTGAGTGTTGCTTCCATGAACATTGACTGTGAACCCAAGTAAAATGAAACTCTTGACACTTTTAATCTTTTCTCCACTTATCATGATCTTGCATATTGGTCCAGTTGTGAGAATTTTTGTTTTCTTTATGTTGAGGTATAATCTATACTGAAGACTGTAGTCTTTGACCTCCATTAGTAAGTGCTTCAAGTCTTCTTCACTTTCAGCAAGCAAGATGGTGAGATCTGCATATTGCAGATTGTGTTAATGAGTCTTTTCCAATTGTAATTCCACGTTCTTCTTCACATAGTCCAGCTTCTTGGATAATTTTCTCAGCATATAGATTGAATAAGTGTGGTGAAAGAATATAATCCTAATGCAAACTTTTCCTGATTTTAAACCTTTCAGTATCCCCTTGTTCTGTTTGAACAACTGCCTCTTCGTCTACGTACAGTTTTCTCATGAGCACAATGAGGTGCTCTGGAATTCCAGTCTTCACAACTTTAACCATAATTATATATGACCCACAGTCAAATCCCTTTGTATAGTTAATGAAACACAGGTAAATATCTTTCTGGTATTCTTTGCTTTCTGCCAAGATACATCTAACATCAGCAACAATAACCCTCATTGCACATCCTCTTTGGAATCCAGCTCGAATTTCTGGCAGTTCTCTGTCAACCATGATGCAACTGTTTTAAATTATCTTCAGCAAAATTTTACTTGTATATGTTTTAATGATATTTTTGGATAATTTCCTTATCTATTGGATCACCTTTCTTCCAACTGATCACAAATATGGATCTCTTCCATTCAGTTGACCAAGTATTTGTTTCCCAAATTACTTGGCACAAATGAGTGTGTGCCTCCGGTGCTGCATCCATTTGTTGAATTGCCCCAATGAGTATTCTGTTAAGTCCTGAGAACTTGTTTTTGGCCAAAGCTTTCTCACCTGGACCTTCTTCCTTTCAAACCATCAGTTCTTCACCACATGCTACTTCCTGAAATGGCTGAACATAGACAAGTTCTTTTTTGTACCATGATTCTGTTTATTCCTTCCATCTTCTTTGATGGTTGTTGCATCATTAAATATTTTGCCCATAAAATCCTTCAACATCACAACTTGTGGTTTGATTTTTTTTTCTTCAGCTCTTTCAGTTTAAGAAATGCCTAGCATGTTCTTCTCCTTTGATTTTCTAACTCCAAATGTTTGCATATTCCATTATAATATTTTACTTTGTCCTCTTGAATTGCCCTTTGAAATCTTCTGTTGAGCTCTTATTCTTCACCATTTTCTCATTCATTTCAGTTATTCTCCTTTCAGGAGCAAGTTTCAGAGTCTTCTGACACCAATTTTGGTCTTCTCTTCCTTTCTTGTTTTAAAATTACCTTTTGCTTTCTTCATATACGATGTGCTTGATGCTATCCCACAACTCATCTAGTCTTTGGTCAGTGATGTTCAATGCATCAAATTCATTCTTTAGATAGTCTCTTAAATACTTAAAGTCATATTTTGTCTTTTATAAACATGTTTTAATTCTCCTCAGCTTCAACTTAAGTTTTCATATAAGTAATTGATCTGTTTCACAGTTGGCCATTGGCCTTGTTTTGACTAATGATATTGAGCTTTTCCATCTCCTCTTTCCATGAATGTAGTTGATTTGATTTCTGTGTATTCCATCAAGTGAGCTCCAAGTGCATACTCACCATTTATATTAATTATAAAAGATATTTGCAATGAATAAGGGGTTGGACATACAAAATTCTATCATGCAATTTCCAGTGTCATTTCTATTACCAAGTCTATATTTTCCTATTACCAAAGTTTCCTTTTTGTTTCCAACTCTCACATCCCAAGCACTAGTAATTACTAATACATCTTGATTTTATGTTTGGGAAATTTCAGACTCTATAAGGTGCTAAAAAATCTTCAATTTTTTCATCTTTGTTTTTAGCTGTTGGTGAGTAAATCTGAATGATCATTTATTTAACTGGTCTTTCTCTTAGGTGTATACATATTATCCTGTCATTGACAGCATTATAGTTCAAGATGGATCTTAGCATGTTCTTTGTGAGAATGAATGTAACACCATTCTTTAATTTGTAATTCCCAGCACAGTAGAACATATTATTGTTCAATTCAAAATGACCAATCTCAGTCCATTTCAGATCACTAATGCCTAGAATACTAATCTTTATGCATTCTATTTCATTTTTTGCAACTTCCAATTTTCCTAGATTCACACTCTGTACATTTCATGTTCCAATTATTAATGAGTGTTTCCAGCTATCTATTCTCATTTTGAATCATAACATATCAGTAAGGTTCAGAAAGCTTTACTCTATCCACATCCAGTTTGTTCTACTTTGATGAGGCAGCCCCTCCTCAGTCATAGTTTGAGTACCTTCCAACCTGAGGGACTTATCTTCCAGCACTATATCTGAGAAAGTTTTCCAGCTATTTATAAAGTTTTCAGTGGCCAGTTTTTATTTATTTATTTTTTTCTTTCAGATATAGACTTATCCACTTCCTTTTCTGCTAGTCCATTTTAGTCTGGAAGATCCACTGAAACCTGTTCATCATTTGTGACCATGTTGTTATTTGAAATACAAGTGGCTTTGAGAATCACAACAAAACTCAAGCCATTATAGTACAACAAACTGACAAACAAGTGGTAGTTTTATAGGTTAGAGCAAAAAATTACCTGTCTTCTACTGTCTCTTTTAACTTTCAGAAGTCTGGAATAATATTTGGAGTATCTTATCAAGTAAACATTCTTTGCTGTATTCTATAATCACACACAAAAACAAAATCACAAAATAAATAGCATTAGAGCAATTAAAATGAAAAAATCCTTCCATTCAAGGGTCAGAGTATGGAGGAGAGTGATGAAAACTATAAAAAAAGTTTCCAGTTGTCCTCAAGTGCATGCTGTCTATGATCTCATGAGTGTCAGAGTAAACTGGTGTTCCACGATTTTATTTATTTATGTATTGTTGTAAACATTTACCACAAACATCTGTCAACTCAACACTTTTCACAGGTGCAATTCAGTTACAGCTACCAATTTGACATTTATCCTGTTGTACAGCCACCAGTAATACTCAGTGCAAAATTCCAATCACCATAAACAAAAGCTTAATGTGTTTTAATATCTGAGTTTTTGAAAGCACATTACCAGGTCTTTTTTCTAAGGTACCTCTGCATGAACTCAAGCCTTTAACTTTTCTGTTAGCAGTCATGAATGTTACCATGTACATCACCCAGGGGCATAGACCAAGTTAAGAAACTGTTTCTGAACTACTAAGTAGTTCCTAATAAGGAACTATTGGATATAGAGGAAATAAGCATGCTTAGTGTGAAATTGATTAAGTTTTTCAGTAAGATTTTACTTATAAAATTATCTCTTGCCTCAGGGGGGTGTGAAAAGATGGAACTAGAGGTACTAATCCAATCTGGAAGGAATGCATAATTTCAAAGTAATGGATAAAATCCTATATAAATGCAGCAGAAGTGCTGATCATAAAGAGGGAACAGATTAAAGACATGTTAATAAAGGGGAAATGATTTTTTTTGTGGTCTTTGGATAACAGCAGATAGGGAGTATGTGGGGTACAGTTGATAGAAGATGGAATACCAAATCCAATCTGAATTCTTCCCAGGAAGTATCTCTATGGAAGTAGATTGCCCAGTCTTCCTTTCGAGGAGTGGCTGGTGGGTATGAACTGCCAGCCTTTTGGTTAGCAGTCAAATGCCTTAGCAACCACACCACCAGAGCTTCTAGTGATTGTGCAAATAACAGAAAAAAGAAAGTAGGAGTGATAATTAAGTTAGTTGTCTCAGCATATAATAGATATTCTTTGAACAATTAGAAATTATAATCTCCACTTCATAGTAATGGAGAAAGCCAAAATAAGCATTTAGAATATAGTTTAAGAACACGTTGTAGATATGGTTGCCTGATGAGAGACAAATTGCTATGAATGAGATGGCAAGAAACATTAGCATTTAGGAAATTGCCAGGTAAAGAAAAAACATTAAGCAAATGTGAGTAAGAATTCAAGACAATCTGTGAAGTCTGCAAAGGAAATATACTCTTCGAACTTTCGATTGATTTCTCTAATCAAATAAACATTCCAAGGTTTTACAGATTACTATAAAAATTTAAGGAATTTAATAAAACATTTCTATCAGTCCAGACAGGTTAAGTGAGACTTGAGGGACAAAATATCTGCAAATTCCAAAAGCTTAAAAAACTTAAGTAGAATTATCACTTAATGTACACAAACATTGTAAAGGTACAGAATGTTAGTAATCCTATCTTTACACATGTTTCAATGATTGTTAATACAGAATAAAAAAGATGGGTGCACAGTTAATGCTTTTAAGGTTCTGCCTTTTAGCAACATTCATTGGTCAAATAAAGTAGCAGGGCCTAGTATAACTTTAAAATATGCCTAGGGAGAAAGCAGTCATATACATATTTGCTGAACGATGACTAAAATTTATGAACATATTTTCTGTTTGTCTAGAGTGACTTAGTAGGGGCATGGCATCTTCCTCTGTTGACCCTCACTTTCACCCACGCACAACTAAAACATCTTCCTATCTAATTTTAATCAAAAGTCTGGCACACTTCCAAATCTAAACTTATGCTTAAAAGTATAATGACCATTGGATTATGCAGTTTGGAGGGTGTTTGTCTAGGAGGAAATCTGATTCTTCCCTTGATGTAGACACCAGAGTACACACTAAACAGGATTTTTTATGACTACAGCAATGCAAGTCAAAATTGTGCTATTGAGCTAAATTAGGTTTATCATATCCCCTTGAAATATTTTTCCTAGGTTCTCAGTGAGTTCAGATACTATTTTAGCCTATTAGGAATACACTAAATGAAGCTCTTCACTAATTATCTGTCAGTTTGTCATCCCATAGTGACTTGTGTGTTTCTATGATACTGGAGACTATACCACAACTATTACAAATACTAGTAGGGTCACACATGGTGGAGCAGTTTCAATAGAGCTTCTAGACTAAGATAGACTAGGAAGCAGGATGTGAAAATATGCTTTCAAAAAATTGACCAAAGAAACCTTATGAATAGCAACAGAATGTTGTCTGATATAGTGCTGGCAGATGAGTTCCTCACAGGAGAAGCACTTAAAATATGGCTGAGGAAGACTTGTTGCCTCAAAGTAGAGTCAACCATAATGACATGGCTGGAGTAAAGTTGTCGAGGCCTTCATTTCTTGTGTGTCATGACTCAAAATGTGAAGAAACAACTGTAAATATCATTCAAAACTGGAACAAGAAATGTACAAAGCATGAATCTAGGAAAATGGAAACTTGTTAAAAATGAAGTGAAATGCATAAAGATCAATATCCTGGTTATCAGTGAGGTGAAATGGACTGGTATTGGCCATTTTTAGTAAGTCAGTCTTATGGTCTTGTTTCCCAGGAATGATAAATTGAGGATGAAATGTGTCACATTCATTGTGAAAAATAACATTTAAAAATCTATCCTGAAGTACAATGCTGTTGGTGATAGGATAATATTCACACATCTACACAGAAGACCAGTTAATACAATTATTATTCAAATTTACACAACAATAACTAATGCCAATTATACAGAAATTGAAGACTTTTATCAAATTATGCAGGTGGAAATTGATCAAATATATAATCAAGTTGCACTAATAACAATTAGTGATTTGAATGTGAAATGTGGAAAAAAAAAAAGAGGACATATGGGCAGCTGGAAAATATGTTCTTGGTAATAGAAACAATACCAGAGGTCACATGAGAGAATTATACAAGACCAACAACATATTCATTATGAATATCTCTTCTCAACAACATAAGCAGCAACTATACATGTGGACATTACTGGGTGGAGTACACAGGAATCAAATTGACTTCTGTGGAAAAAGACAATGAAGATGCTCAACATCATCAGTCAGAATAAGATGAGGGGTTGATTGTGGGTCAAACCATCAATTGCTCTTATGTAACTTCAAAATGAAGCTGAAGAAAATTAAAAGAAGTCCAAGAGAGCAAAATTACGACTTGAATATCTCCTATCCAAATTTAGAGATCATTTCAAGAATAGATTAGATGGACTGAACAAAAATGACTGAAGACCAGACAAGCTGTGGGATGACATCAAGACATTATACATAGAGAAAGCAAGAAGTCACTTAAAAGACTGGAGAGAAAGAAAAGAACAATAGATGTCTGAAGAGACTCTGAAACTTGCTCTGGAACATACAGTAGCTAAAGCAAATGGAAGAAATGTTGAAGTAAAAAAGATGAACAAAAGATTTTAAAGGAAGGCCCAAGAAGAAAAAACAAAGTATTATAATGAAATGTGCAAAATGCTGGAGTTAGAAAACCAAAAGGGAAGAAGACACTGAGCATTTCGCAAGGGGAAAGAACTGGAGACAAGATTCAAGCCTCATGTTGCAGTACTGAGGGAGTCTGTGGATAAAATATTGATTGATGCAGGAAGCATCAAAAATAATATGAAGGGAATACATAGATTCATTTTACCAAAATAATTTGTCAAATTTCAATCATTTTAGGAGTTAGCATATGATCAGTAACTGTGAGTACAGAAGGAAGAGTTCAGATTATACTAAAGGAATTGGCAAAAAACAAGATCCCAGGAATTGATGGAATACCAATGAGATGTTTCAACAAATGAGTGCAATGCTGGAAGTGCTCACTCATCTACGCCAAAAAATTTGGAAGAGAGCTATCTGGCCTACTGACTGAAAGAGATCCATATTTGTGTCCATTGTAAAGAAAGATAATGCAATAGAGGGAAGAAATTATCTAACAACGCCATTAATAACACACATATTTAAAATTTATTCAAGATAATTCAAAAACAGTTGTAGCAATCTATCATCAAGGAATTGCATAAATTCAAGCCTGATTCAGAAAAGGACATGGAATGAGCTATATCACTGCTGATGTCTGATGATTCTGGCTGAAAACAGAGAATATCAGAAAGATGTTTATTTGTTTTCTATTGATTCTGTGAATTAGAACAAATTATGGCTACCATTGCAAAGAATGGATTGTATCATTTCACCATACTTATTCTATCTGTATGTTGAACAAATAATCACATAATTTGGACAATATGAAGAAGAATATGGCATCAGGGTTACTGAAGATCATTATCAACATGTGATATAAAGATGACAGAACCTTGCTTTCTGAAAAAGAAGATTTAAAGCACTTACTAATGAAGATCAAAGTTACAGCCTTCTATATGGATTATACCTCAAAATAAAGAAAACAAAATTCTTCACAACAGGACCAATAAGCAACATCATGATAAATGCAGAAAAGACTGAAGTTGTCAAGAATTTCATTTTACTTCAATCCACTATTAACAGCATGGAATCAGCAGTCAAGAAATCAAACAACATGTTGCATTGGATAAATCCGCTGCACACAACCTCTTGAATGTGCTAAAAAGCATAGGTATCACTTTGAGGATTAGAGTTCACCTGACCTAAGCCATGGTATTTTCAATTGCCTCATTTGTGTGAGAGTGCTGGATAATAAGTAAAAAAGATCAAAGACAAATTGGTGCCTATGAATTGTGGTGTTGGAAAAGAATACTGAATATACCATGGACTGTCAGAAGAACAAATGTCTGTCTTGGAAGAAGTGCAGCCAGAACGTTCCTCGGAAAGAAGGATGGTGAGACTTCATCTCACTTATTTTGGACATGCTATCAGGAGGAACCAGTCCCTAGAGTAGGACATCATGCTTGGTAATGGAAAGGATCAGAGAAAAAGAAGAAGATAATTCATGCAATGATTGACATAATAGCTTCAACTTTCTGGCTGAAAGATAGAAAGATTGTGAGGAAGATGCAGGACGGGGCAGTGTTGCATTGTGTTACACTGTCAGTATTATTTGGAACTGATTCAATGGTGCCTAACAACAACACAAAATGAACATCCCTCAATTTCTAATTAATATTTCTAAATCATTTTGAGAATTTTAAACAATCCTTATTTGAAGTACATAGCCATTCCTGAGATAGACTACCTATTGTTGTTGTTACGTGCCCATCGCGTTGGACCTGACTCATAGCGACCCCTCCTTGGCTTTCTGAGGCAGTATCACTATGGAAGTAGATTGCCTCATCTTCCTTCTGAGGAGTGGCTGGTGGGTTTGAACTGCCAGCCTTCTGATTAGCAGTCAAGTGCCTTAGGCACTATGCTACCATTATTTGCAAATAATTCAATAGCAGAATTAATCTTGAGTGTAATTAAATATTACAACACCTCTAACTTACATAAATGGGTGGGAGTTAAATTGTAATAGCATAGGGTTGTTGTTGTCATGTGCTGTTGCGTTAGTTCTGACTTATAGCAATGCTATGGAACAGAATAGAACTGTCCCATAGATTTCCACAGGCTGTAATCTTGCAGCAGCAGATCACCAGGTCTCTTCTCTTGTGGAGTGGCTAACAGGTTTCAACTTTCTTTCCGTTAGCAGTTGGACACTTAACCATTACATCATCAGGGCTCCTTAACTTAAGGTTAAAGCTAATGCTATGTTGTTATAGAGTCAAAGGGAAGAAATCAACTAAGTAATGCACCAACATAGAAATGAAATATGGCTTCATTTGTAGACTTCACTCACTCCATCTATCGTAAATGCTTCCATTCCATCATCACAATACAAGAGTATCTTGTCAGATGAATTTGCATTAAATAAGTCATCTGAATAATGAAAGTCTTTATTATAGTGAATTTGGTAATATAACACTTAATATTTATAAAATGATTTATACCTATCCATGGTTTACATATTCAAAATTTCATATGAATACATGAAAATAAATAATAGAAACTTTAAGTAATATGTGATTACATACTTTTTTTTTTCTTTTTTCAATAAATGAGACAGAAATGCTGGTGGTTAAAAATATTAAAATAATCATTTGGAAGTGTCAGAAGTAAGTTGTGGTAAATAAAATGCTCTACTCTATTATAAATTATAATTAATCCAAGAACTATATTCAAAATGAGGTTTATTGTCATAGGCATACAGATTATAAGAAACAACAGAAAAGCAAAATTACAGAACAAAGCAAAGGTCATATCCAGCACATCAGTTGAAAATAGATTGAGAAATGCATTAAGGCTTGGCACTAGATCAACAGCTTTAGGGGCTGGTCAGTTCTAAGAGAACTGCTCCCAATGATCACAAGCTCTGAACATGAATACAAGCCAGTCAGTGTCAGGATCAGAGTTCAGTGCACAAGAATGTGCTTCAAATGCACTTAAATATAGTGTGAATTGAATATACATTAAAATGAGTGTGAATTTAATGGAAGTTTCTGACTAGTGAATTACATAAAATCACTCAGCAAGCAATACGAAGGAAAATTTTTCTATTTAATTATTTTTTATGTCAATATTTATCTTTAAAAATGAGTCAGATATACTCTATTGCCTATCCCTAACATCACTGCTAAGAGATAGAAGATTGACTGGCTGATTTGTCCAGGTTCTTAAAGGTAGGAATTTCCTGCTTGCAGTCAATAGAAATTGGGATCCAATCCCTGGATGGCACACACAGTTTGCACTTGTCTCCCTAAAGTTTGGTGGTTCAAATCTACCCAGCTGGGCTGAAAAAGAAAGGCCTGGTGACCTGCTTCCATAAGATTACAGCCAAGAAACCATGCAGGTCAGTTCAATTTCGTAACCCATTGGGGTCACTATGAGTTACAATTGACTCAATGGCAATGAGATTTGTTGTTTGGTTTAGTCATCTCTAGAAGAACAGAATCCCATTATTATTCAAGTAACCAAAGAAATCTTACTAAGGATCTGATTATACATTGCATTAATTAATTGATACAGAGATAGAAACTATCAAGCATAATCATAAATGCTATCCAAAATCAATTACTTGAATTGTAAAACAGTCTACTTGAAAATAGTTAGAAGTTGAATGCTATTACAAAAAAAAAAAAAAAATTATAAAAGGTCATTGGCCTCTGCAAATCTTGTCTTGCTACTCTCATTCAAGGATAATTTTTCTAAATGCAGGTATGATTGTGGTAAACTTGCCTAAAGTTCCTCAAACTTATCTGTTGCTCTCAAAGATATTACTTGATTTTCTTGACCTGTTAATCAAGCAAACCTGAGTTTATTAGAGTTACTCTCCTATGAAAAGGCATTATGTTAAGCAAATATTTGTTTTGTCTCAAAGTGGGGAATTTATGGGAGAACACTTATTGGATTTTTATGGCCTGAGTCAGTAACTTTAGGACAGGTTATTCAAGATACAGTAATGGTTGGAATTGAGCAGTTAATGACATATACTTTAGTTTTGTGAGAATTCTTTAATAAGCAAGGTGTCCATCTGGGCAAATAAGCCAATTTAGTCCTTTAACAGTTTAATCGTTTGGAAGCAAGTGTTACCTCCAGTAATAGTTATTTCATCAGATATATTTGTGATTGAAATAGACAATTTTGCTTAATTCCAGAATAGTTTAATACAAATAGAGAGTAAATCTAATTGATCCAAATATTGTTCAGTATACTAATTGCAATCCTCAGTTGCTTTTCTTCATTCCTTCACTTAAGTTGGGCAGGAAATCATTCCCATCACAGCACAGAATTAACATTGGTCAGCACCATTGTTTGGTATGTCACAGTCATATGTGGAGTTTTGCACTATGTCTGTTCGAATTTCTGTATGTGGCAGATTTTCCTTGAAAATCCTTGCTGCATTGTTAAGAGGAGAGTAACTGTGTATCAGCAAATAAGATTCCAGCAAATACACATTTGAGCACAGTAATGCAGACAAATATTAAGGGAAACCTCACAGTTAGTGTTTGCTGTTGATTTCTAAGAAATTACCAGTAGAAATTATTTCAGTCCTATCTATCTGTAGAACAGACACAAAGATTTTAGCTTTTTAGGTGTTTGACTTGTGGGGTTTGACATCTAAAATGTCACTAGGTGGTTGGTCTCAACTAAATTATGTTTTGCCAAAGAGCTGATAAACAGAAAGGTGAGAGGCTTCTAAAAAATTGCAAATTCAGTAGTTGGTCAATTTAATTTTACTGTTTAGCCAAATTATGAGCAAATTATAGCCAGATATTGGAGTCACACATAAGGATGACAGAGAATTTAAAAAGCAATATTAAGGCAAGGAACATCAAAGATTTCAGAGTTAAGTGGTTTTAAAAAAAAAAAAAAAGACTATTATCAGTTCAGAAACTTTAAGGTGTCAGAAAAAAATAAGAAAATCATAAAGATTAAGATATTAAAACATATCTTACTTAGATCTTATTCTCTTTTTTGGGGGGTAGAAGCTATGTACTTCACTTAGTAGGTTTCTTCTAAATATCTGCTTCTCCATGATTCTTAAGAACCAAAATAAAGGCCCTGGTTGAGATAGTTTTCTGTGATTTGAAGATAAATTATGACTTCTTAGTTGACAGCTGTGAATATAGGGATAAATCATTTAAAATTTTAGTTTTTTTTTTTCTTTTTTTTTTTTTCAGTTTTTAGAAGTGACTGATAAGATCTTTTCCAGTGAGCCTCAAGGGAGATTTCTTTGAAATGTCTCTTTAAGAAGACAAAAATCTTCTGGAACATTATCAGAATGAAAGCATAATTCCTTCTTGGGGTGTAAAATATAATTAATTTATAAAAATATCAGCAATGTTTTCTCTGGGACTTAGAACATATTACCCACAGTGAGGACATGAACAAACCTTCAGGGTCTTTTGATTTACATCAAAATGTGCTATAATCATCCCATGTTGACTATGATATTGAAATTTAATATCTTTAGAAATAAAATGTTTTATAGACCATTATTTTTACAGTCTTTATACATGAACATGAATATATTCCTGAGGATTGAACAATAATTGAACAAATGTTAAACCCAGGAAAAATGAATTTCACCTTTGATTTGTCCTCTTCTTCTTTTTTATTTCATTTTTTAAAATCCACAGTGAGTAAATAAAATAGCTCTTAAAATGGCCTTGAGTTTAATTGAAATCACAGAAGCCCCAACAACTATTTTATTACCCTTCCTTTTATAATGTGAAAGAGAAAATCACTGAGTTACTTCTTGGCCTTTTCAGAAAATCCAAAGACTGTTTAAGTACAAGACACTTCTTAATATTATGATTATTCTGAAATTGAGACCTTTGTTTGGAAAACACTGTTTAGGTAGTATTCTAAAGATGTCTATCCAAGATTTCTGTCCCCTGGTTATTCATTAAAATGCTAACCAAGGTACTACTCTGAGTTACTTTTCGTATGTAATGAAAGTTTTTACCAGCTGACCTAAAAATTGGCTGTGCTAAATTATTTCACTTATTCCAATGTAATCAATCATATGAGACCTTAAAATAGGAAAGGGAATGCAGGGAGAGTCTGGAAAACAGAGTTGAAAGGGAGAGCAGAAGAAAGATGCAGCAAAAGGAGAGGACAGACAGATTTGAAGTGTGAGATGTAGTTTATCCACCATTGCTAGCTTTGATGATGGAGGAAAGGGACCATCAGCTAGGGAACTCAGGTCAGTAGATTCTAGGGCAGCCCTTGGCTGATAGCCATTAAGAAAATGAGGACCTTAGTCATACAATCCCAAGAAACTAAATTCAGTTAACAATCTCAAAGAGCTGAAAGCAGAGGTCTCTAATAAGGAACATAACTATGCCATACCATGGTTTTAGTCCGACAATATCATTGTCTGATTTCTGACCTACAGAACTGTGACTGTGAGATAATAGTTGAGGATTATTTTAAGTGACTAAATTTGTAGGGATTTTTCATGGTAGCAATAGAAAATTAATAGAAAAACAAAATCACATTGACAGAAGAGACAAGATACATAGGTAAATTATAATTACAAGGCAAGGAAAGTAATATTTTGAAAACACACATGCAAAAATAAGTAAAATAAACATTAGGAACTTGACTTTAAAAATAATAAAGGATTTTTGTCAAAATAATTCACAAGTAAGCCAGAGAATTAACAAAATGCTTGGCTCATTGAAAAAAAAAAAAAAAGCCTGTGTTATCTTGGCACTTGATAACAGTCTCATTTCATAGTAAGAAAGGAGGGTTTCTCATCCACACAACTTTTTATTTTATTTTATTTTTTTTCATTTTCCAAAGAGGTGAGAATTTGGAACTACTACTATACCTTTAACCTACCTTCAGTAGGTGAAAAGAACTCTCCATCTCTGCAGAGTTTTCTTCTCTTTGATCATCCCCATCTCTGTAGTTATTCTGGGACTAACCTTGATGGAATGAACCACCAGTGAATTCTGCTACAATATCTTAGTATGGCTCCAAATCCAAACCCAAATAATAGATGAGAAATTTGCTGAAGAGTAGAGATGGTGAAAGAAACTCATGACTTGCATCAGTAAGCTACAATATTCTCATGTATTCATTCAGGTGGAAGCATAAGGTAGTCACAGTTAAAGATTTCCCTTCCCAAATTGATAAGTATTAATCAGCCACTAAATCCACTTCATGTATTTTGGCTATAAGTTTTTTTTTTTTTTTCATGTTGTTGTTGTTATTCACCACCCAGTTTTACTCCAAAACAGAAGTTAATGTCTCCCTAAATAATTTCATTAGCAGCACTTCAAGTTATCACTTAAGGCTTGAGTTAGGTGAATGAATTACTAACCTCAATCGATATGGTGGTTATTATTATTATTTTAAATTGTGATTTGGGTGAAAGTTTCCAGAACAAATTAGTTTTACATTCAACAGTTCATATACAATTTGTTTGTGATATTGATTGCAATCCTCATAACAGCATTCTTCCCACTTTATGTTTATGCTATGTATCCATGTTACCTTTTTCATTTGTTCTTTCCTGTCCCTTGTCACATTCTGAACTTTATTCCTGGACAAAAGCTGCCCTTTTGATATTGAATAAGAGTGGTGATAAAGAGATTCCTTGTCTTGTTCCCATTCACAAGAGAATGATTTTCAGTCTCTATCCAATGAGAATGATTTTAACAATAGCTTCTTGGTATATGCCTTTAATTATGTTGATGAATTTCCCTTCTATTCATATATTGCTCAGTATTTTTATCAAGAATAGGTGTTGGATTTTGTCAAATAACTTTTCCACATCAATTGATACAATCATTTGTATATTTTCCTTTGTGTTCTTCATGTAATAGATGATATTGATTCTTATTGTAATAATGAACCATCCTTTCATTTCTGGCATAAATCCTGCTTGGTCATGAAGTATTATTATTATTATTATTATTATTATTATTATTAT
>NW_006922636.1:71247-74686 GCF_000298275.1 Orycteropus afer afer
TACATAGTCCATGACCCATCTGCCAGTTTGTCGTACTGTGGTGGCGTGTGTGTTGCTGTGAAGCAGGAGGCTATGCTACTGGTTTTTCACATACCAGCAGGTCCATCCCTGGTATACAGGTTTCAGCAGGGCTTCCAGACTGAGACAGACTTGGAAGAAGAAATGGGCCATCCACTTCTCAAAGAATTGGCCAGTGAAAACCTTATGAATAGCAGTGAAACACTGATATATTACCAGAAAACTTTATGAATAGTCCTGAAATATTGTCTGATAAAGTGCCAGAAGATGAGCTACTCAGATCAGAAGGCACTCAAAATTCAACTGGAAAAGAGCTGCCTCTGCCAAGTAGAGCAGACCTTAATGATGTGCATGGAGTAAAGCTTTCAAAACCTCCATTTGCTGATGTGGCACAACTCAAAATGTGAAGAAACTGTTGCAAACATCCATTAATAATTGGGACATGGAATGTATGAAGTATGAACCTAGGAAAATTGGAAGCTGTAAAAAAAATGAATTGGGATGCATCAAGATCAATATCCTAAGCACTGGCGAGCTGAAATGGACTGGTTTTGACCATTTTGAATCAGATAACCATATGATCCACTATGCTGGAAAAGATGAAGAGGAATGGCATAGCATTCATCATCACAAAGAATTGTTCAAGATTTATGCTGAATCACAATGCTATCAGTGAGAGGATAATATCCATTTGCCTATAAGAAAGACCAGCTAATACTAGCATTATTAAAATTTATGCAGCAACCACCAATGCCAAAGACTAGGATATTGAAGATTTTCCCCAACTTTTGCAGTCTGAACTTGCCCAAATATGCGATCAAGATGTGTTGATTATCACTGGTGATTGGAATGCAAAAGTTGGAAACTGAAAACAATCACCAATAGTTGGAAAATTTGGCCTTGGTGATAAAAATTTTGCTGGAGAGAGCATGATAAAATTTTGCAAGGCCAATATTTATATCCATTAAAAAGAAAGGTGTTCCCAAAGAATGTGGAAAATATAGAACAATATCATTCATATCACACAAAAATAAAATCTTTCTGAAGATATTTCAAAAACAGTTGCAGCAGTATATAGACAGAGAACTTCCAGAAATGCAAGCTGGATTCAGAAAATGAAGTGGAACAAGGAATATCATTGCTGATGTCAAATGGATCTTGGCTGAAAGCAAAGAATACCAGAAAGATGGTTACTTATGTTTTATTGACTATACAAAACATTTGATTTTGTAGATCATAACAAATTGTGCATAAATAACATTGAGAAGAATGGGAATTACAGAACACTTGATTGTGCTCATCAAGAACCTATACATAGACCAGGAGGCTGTCATTGGAACAAAACAAGGGACACTGCATAGTTTAAAATCAGGAAGGAACTGTGTCAGGGTTGTATCCTTTCCCCATACTTATTCAATCTATGTGAGAAACAAATAATCCAAGAAGCAGGACTATATGAAGAAGAACTTGGCATCAGGATTGGAGGAAGATTCATTAAAAACCTATGATATGCAAACAATACAACTTTGCTTGCTGAAAGTGAGGATAACTTGAAACACTTACTGATGAAGTTTAAGGACTTCATTCTATAATATGGATTACATCTCAATATAAAGAAAATAAAAATCCTCACAACTTGACCAATAAACAGTTTCATAATAAATGGGGAAAAGATTGATATTATTAAAGATTTCATATTATTTGGTTCCGCAATCAACACAAATGGAAGCAACAATCAAGGCATCAGATGATGTATTGCACTGAGCAAATATGCTCCAAAAGCATATTTTCAAGTGTGAAGAGCAAAGATGTCTCCTTAAAGACTATGATGTGCCTAATTCAAGCCATGGTATGTTCAATCACCTCATATGTATGTGAGAGCTGGACAATGAACAAGGAAAATAGAAGAAGAGTTGGTGATTTTGAGTTAGGGTGTTGGCAAAAAATACTAAAATTACCACGGACTGCCAAAAGAGAAAACAAATCTGTCCTGGAACAAGTGCAGCCACAATGCTTCTTGAAAGCAAGGATGGCTAAACTTCATCTCATTTTGGTCTTGTTGTCAGAAGGAACCATTTCCTGGAGAAGGATATCATGCTTGGTAAAGTGGAGGGTCAGCGAAAAAGGGGAAGACCCTCAATGAGATGGGTTGACACAGTGGCTGCAGTGATGGGCTCAGGTACAGCAAGGGTTGTGGGGCTGGCACAAGAGTTGGCAGTGTTTCATTCTGTTTTGCATAGGGTCACTGTGAGTTGGAGTTCATAAAATATTGTACACAAAGAAACAAGAGACTCAATCTGCATATGACACCAACAACAAAAATATAGAGGGAATAAAAGTTTTAATTACAAAACTTCCAAATGGAGAGGAAGACAGGACAATGTCTCTATAGAACAGACTGTTCCAAAATTAAAGAGGCAAGAATTCACTTCAGTGTAACCACAAAGAAAATTAACAATCCCATGGGCTTAAAAACCAAACAAACTTACTGCCATTGAGTCAGATCCAATTAATAGCATCCTTTCCTTGGGTTTCTGAGGTGGTATCACTACAGAAGTAGATCGCCCAAACTTCCTTACAAGAAGTGGCTGGTGGGTTTAAATAACCAGCCTTCTGGTTAGCAGTCAATAAAGAAGAAAAGAGAAGAAACACTTGATAACAAAATGAGCTCAGCACAGAAAAATATTTGTACCAAGGAAAGCACCAACAACACAACAAAAAACGCAGAATGACAGCAATCAATTCATACCTATCACTAATTACACTCAAAGTGAATGGAATAAATGTACCAGTCAAGACAGAGAGAGTGGTAAATTGGATAAGGAAAGAAGACCCATCAATATGCTGCCTACAAGAGATCCACCTTAGACACAAAGATAAAAACAAATTAAAATTTAACAACTTAAAATTAAAATTTTAAAGATAAAAACAAATTAAAATTTAAAATATACCAAGCCAATGGTAACAAAAAAAAAAAAAAAGCAAGAGTGGCAATATTAATTTCTGGTAAAATAGACTTCAAGGTGAAAAATAGCATAAGGGATAAAGAAGGACACTATGTGATGCTAAAAGGGTAAATTGACCAAGAAGATATTATCATAATAAATATCTATGCATCCAGTGAAAGTGCTCCAAGATGCATGAAGAAATTATTAATGGAATCAAAAGGAAATATGGACAAATCTACAATAGTAGTAGGCAACTTTAGCACATCACTTTTGAGGAGGGTCAGATCAACCAGAAAAACTCAACAAAAATACAGAAGAACTCAACAACAAAATCAACAAACTTGACTTCATAGACATATACAGATCACTCCACCCAACATAAGAATAATTCACATTCTTCTCCAGTGTACATGGATAATTCTTCAGAATAGATCATACATTAGGACATAAAACAAGTCTCAATAAATTAAAAA
>NW_006922636.1:75446-78789 GCF_000298275.1 Orycteropus afer afer
ATTTGAACCAGCAATTTCCTTACTACAGGTATATCCTACAGAAGTGAGAAACAGGACAGGAACATATATATGCACACCCACGTTCATCACAGCACAATTCACTATAGCAAAGAAATGGAAACAATCTAAATGCCCATTAACAGACGAATGGATAACCAAACTATGGTCCATTCACACAATGGAATACTATGCTACATTAAAGACTAATGAAGAATACAGGAATCATCTTGCAACATGATGAATCTGGAGGACATTATGCTAAGTGAAATAAGTCAATTGTAGAAGGACAATTATTGTATGAGGCCATTATTATAAAAAGTCAAGGAAGGGTTTGCTTAGGGAAGGGAACTTTGTAGGTTACCAGGGATGAGAGGGAAGAGGATGGAAAATTTTGAACTAGTTGAGGTCCACATGCTGAGTTGGGTAAGGGGAGGTCTGATACTGAGAGAATCTGTGACCAACATGATATCATTGAAGAAAGAGAGGACATTGAAATATGCACAAAAGATATAGACAACAGACCCTAATACCTGTATATGCACAATACTGCATTATCACTAACACCAAACAGCGGGCTACAAAAAAATGCATAAACAACTGAGAAGATCAGATAGAGGTCAGTCTATAGGAATATACCCTAGACCAATGATAGATTTAGTTGAAAACAGTCTTGCACAGATATTGGTGATACAAAATACCACAATTATTACAGAAGCAACAAAAGATACAGTTGGAGTAATCCCTCAGAGACAGCCAAACACCTTGGGAGAGAGAACCACCGGGCCTCCTGACTCAGGACCATAGTATTAGGGACACCAGGGTCAACTGACAATATAATACATAAAAATCTTGTTCCACAACCTACTTTGGTAAATAGCAACTGGGGTCTTAAAAGCTTTTGAGTGGCCATCTAAGATGCAGCTAATGTCTTCCTCTTATCTGAATGGAATAAAAGTGAGGAACATCAAGGGCATTTTGAAATAGTTACCAGAACACGTAAGAGGGAGAGCCTCCAGGGAGGAAGCTAAGGCAAATTAACTTGTCTTTCAGTTTGTTGTACTGTAGCAGCATGTATTGCTGTGAGGCTGGAGGCTGTGCCACTGATGTTTCAAATGCCAGCAAGGTTGCTCATGTTGGATGGGTTTCAGCAGTTTCCAGACTGAGACAGACTTGGAAGAAGGAAGAGTCCATCTACTTCTCAAAGAATTGGCCAGTGAAAACCTTATGAATAACAGGGAAACACTGTCTGATATATTGCCGGACAACTTAATGAACAGCCCTGAAATGTTGTCCAATACAGTGCCAGATGAGCCCCTCAGGTCGGAAGGCACTCAAGAAACAACTGGGAAAAAGTAGAGCCAAACTTAATGATATGATAAAGTAGAGCTTTCAGGACCTCCACTTGCTGAGGTGGCGCAAATTAAAATGAGAAAAAAACAGCTGCAAACAGTCATTAATAATCAGAACATAGAGTATATGAAGTATGAATCTAGGAAAATTGGAAGTTGTCAAAAATGAAATTAAATGCATAGAGATTGATATCCTAGGCATTAGTGAGCTGAAATGGATCAGTTTGGGTCATTTTGAATCAGTTGATCACATGATCTACTATGCTTAGAATGACAGTTTGAAGAGGAATTCATTCATCATCACAAAGGATGTTTCAAGATCTGTCCTGAAGTACAATGCTGTCAGTGATAGGATAATATTCAAATGCCTACAAAGAAGACCAGTTAATACTACTGTTGTTTTGTTATGTGTCATGGAGTCCAACCTGACTCATAGCGACCCCTCCTTGGGTTTCCAAGGTGGTATCACTATGGAAGTAGATTGTCCAACCTTCTTTCTGAGGAGTAACTGATGGGTTTGAACTGCCAACCTTCTGGTTAGCCATCAGAGCTCCTTAATACTAATATTATTCAAATTTACACAGCAACCACCAAAGCCAAAGATGAGAACGTTGAAGATTTTAAACAACTTCTACAGTCTGAAATTGACCAAACATGCAATCAAGATGTGCTGATTATCACTGGTGATAGGAATGCAAAAGTTGGAAACAAAGAAGAATCACCTGTAGCTGGAAAATTTGGCCTTGGTGATAGAAATGATGCTGCAGTTCACATGACAGAATTATGCAAGACCAGGACTTATTCTTTGCAAATAGTTTTTTTTAGCAACATAAACAGAGGCTAGACACATGGACTTCACCAGTTGGAGTACACAGGAATCATATCAACTACACCTGTGGCAAGAGGCAATGGAAAAGCTCAGTATCTTCAGCCAAGACAAGGCCAGGAGCTGATTGTGGAACAGACCATCAACTGCTCATATACACATTCAAGTTGAAGTTGAAGACAATGAAAACAAGTCCACAAGAGCCAAAGTATGACCTTGAATATATTCCTCCTGAAATTAGAGACTGTCTCTGTTCTTTAGAACAGATTTAATGCATTGAACACCAGTGACTGAAAACCAGAAGAATTGTGGGATGATATCAAGAATATCATCCACGAAGAAAGCAAAAGGTCATTAAAAAAACAGTAAATGAAGAAAAGACCAAAATGGATGTCAGAGTTTCAGAGACTCTGAAACTTGCCCTTGAATGAAGAGTGGCTAAAGCAAATGGAAGAAATGACAAGTTAAAAGCAGTGAACAGAAGATTTCAAAGGGCATCTCAAGAAGACAAAATCAATTATTATAATGAAATGTGCAAATACCTGGAGTTAGAAAACCAAAAGGGAAGAACATGTTTGGCATTTCTCAAGCTGAAAGAAATGCAGAAAAATTTAAGTCTTGAGTTACAATATCAAAAGATTCTATTGGTGAAATATTGAATGACGGAGGAAACATCAAAAGAAGATGGGAGGAATACACAGAATGACTCCACCAAAAAGATTTTTTCTATTTTCATCTATTTCAGGAGGTGGCATATGATCAAGAAACAATGGTACTGAAGGAAGAAGTTGAAGCTGCACTGAAGGAAGTGGCAAAAAACAATGCTCTGGGAATTGACAGGATACCCACTGAGATATTTCAACAACTGTATGCCTGCTGGAGGCACTCATACAGCTATGCCAGGAGATTTGGAAGACAGCTACCTGTCCAACTGACTGGAAGAGATTCTATTTGTACCCATTCCAAAGTAAGGTGTCCCCTCAGAATGTAGAAATTATCAAAATATATCATTAACATCACACACAAATAAAATCTTACTGAAGATAATTCAATAATAGTTGCATCAGTATATTGACAGAACTTCCAGAGGTGCAAGCTGGATTCAGAAAAAGATGTGGAACAAGGGATATCATTGCTCATGTCAGATGGATCTTGGCTGAAAGCAAAT
>NW_006922636.1:79759-83539 GCF_000298275.1 Orycteropus afer afer
ACCAGAGAAGAGTTGATGCTTTTGAGTTGTAGTGCTGGAGAAGAATGCTGAAAATACCATGGACTGCTGATAAAACTAACAAATCTGTCCTGAAAGTGCAACCAGAATGCTCCTGGGAAGTGAGAACGGTTAGATTTTTCCTCACCTACTTTGGTCATGTTGTAGGAAGAGACCATTCCCTGGAGAATGATATCATGCTTGGTAAAGTGGAAGGTGAACAAAAGAGGGGAAGGTCCTCAATGAGATGGATTGACATAGTGGCTACAATGATGGGTTCAGGTATAGCCGGGATCATGGAGATGGCACAGGACTGAGCAGTGTCTTGTTGTGCTGTACGTAGGGTAACTATGAGCTGGAGATGACCCAATGGCACCTAACAATAACAACAACAAAGAATATGATGGACTTTGGAACCAGAAGAAATCGATGGTGTCTGGCTACCAATGACAACCACTCAGGAAGGGATCAAAACTAGAGATCCTGAATAGAGTGGGAGAAAAAACATGGAACGAAATTCAAAAACACATTAACGATCAGAATTACTGGTCAGATGTAGTCTGGTGGGATCCCCAAGACTATGGCCCTGGGATACACTTCGGGCCTGGGATAGGACTTACTTCCAAGGACTGGCTCTCATTCCAACAGTAGAAAGACTTACATTCAGAACACCCAACCCAGGGCAATACACCCCTACTCTAGGGAGATGCATCCCTTGGAGAAATAAACCATGGGGCACCAGAGGGGCAGCATTCATATGGAAGGAAAGCTGAACAGACAGAATTGCATAACAAAAGCACAGGGGGAGGGGGGAGAAAGGGAAGGGAGGGAAGGAGAGTGGGTTAGGTTGGGGATGGTAATCAGGGAATGAAACCCAATGTATATGAACTGCTGAATGTAAAACAAATTCTGCTCTGTAAATTTGCATCCAAGGTACAATTAAAGAAAAAAAAAATGACTTTAAGTTCCTTCCTAAATCTTACTCACTGCATTTGTCTGCCTGTTCTAATTACAGTATCCACAAGTCATATGTAGACTTTAGACTGCGATATTTGAGTTTTTCCTTGTTAGAAGTCTGATAAAATACTTAAAATTCTCTTTCTCTGAAGAAAGAATGGCTAGAATTAGAAATGATTCTTTGTGCTGGATACAAACCTTCGAAACAGAGATGAATTAGTCTCTGCTATCTATTCCCTAAGCTCTATTTAAAATGATCAAATGTACTTATTATGATCACAGAAAATCTCCAGCAAAGTTTTGTAGTCCATCAGTGCACAAAATCAGCATTTTTTCAATTAATGTAAAAGACTGAGTGGCTGCACAAATTTATCTAGTAAGAGGAGGATGACTGAATTAAGAAATTAGAAAGCTAGTCTCTAGTGGTGAAGCCAGATCAGTAAATGATATTAACACTTTTTTTTTCTTTTTCATATCACAGCATAGTGAATTGAATAATAAGGAATTTGAGATATTGAAACAAAACAGTACTAAATGTATTTGGATTATGAAATTTCAAAGTGGATGGTATCTAAATAGTGTTTTTATTCTTTCTCTCATCTTGAATATACTATAGTATGGTCTGTGTCACCATATATTATATTAGGAATTAAGATTTAGTAGAAAATACCAAAGCACCTGGAATAAGATGTATCTGACATTGACATATTCTATTCTCATGGCCAGATCAAAGTTATTACACTGTGCATGCAATTCTGATAGACTTAAAAGGACATTTTAATGACTCTATTTTAAATTGATATCCAGAAGAATTTATAAGTGGTACTAAAACCATAGTATCTATAGTGTGCTTATAAGTTATATTCATACAGTGTATTAGGGAAACACTGTCCTGAATAGCTGTCTTTTTATAAAATAGTATTTGTATTACTTTTGTTTTGCCAGTTTTCCATTTTGCCCAAGTAATAAAATTCACAGATTTTTTTTTCCTTTTTTTTTCTTTTTTAACTCAGTGTCATTAGTAGCCCTCTAGGTTATATATTAAATCCACATTTTTCTCCTACTATCCTCCTATCCACTGCCTTCAAGGCGATTCCAAATCATATATAGCCCTATTGGTTTTCCAATGCTGTAAATCTTCATGGAAATAGATTGCCTCATCTTCCTCCCACAGAGCTGCTGGTGGGTTTGAGTCATGACCTTCTGGTTAGCTTTATCCATTATGACACCAGAGCTTCTCTCATAGTAACCCAGAATTTTTCTCTCAGTTATTTCTCACAATTTTTCCATCTCTGTACCTTGTATTTTAGTCCCCCTGAGCAATGGAAAACTATTACTACTTGTATTCATTTCTCTTTTTACTCTAGATTGGATCTAGGATGTTGTTGTTGTTGTTAGGTGCCATTGAGTCACTTCCAATTCAAAGTGACTGCATACACAGCAGAACAAAACACTGCCAGATCCCGCACCAACTCCATGATCCTTGCTATACTTGAGCCCATTGTCGCAGCCATCACATCAATCCATCTCGTCAAAGGCCTTCCTCTCTTTCATCTACCCTCCACCTTACCAAGCATGACATCATTCTCCAGGGAATGGTCCCCTCTGACAACATGACCAAAGTAGGTGCGACGAAGTCTGGCCATCCTCGCTTCCAAGGAGCTGTCCTCCAGGACAGATCGGTTAGTTCTTTTAGCAGTCCATGGTACCTTCAGCATTCTTCGCCAGTACCACAGCTCAAAAGCATCAACGCTTTTTTGGTCTTCCTTATTCATTGTCCAGTTCTCACATGCATACGAGGTGATTGGAAATATCATGGCCTGTGTCAGGTGCACCTTAGTCCTCAAGGAGACATCCTTGTTTCTCAGCACTTGAAAGAGTTCCTTTGCAGCTGACCTGCTCAGTGTTACACATCGTCTAATGTCTTGACTGCTGCTTCCATTGGCCTCGATTGTAGAACCAAGCAACGTGAATTCTTTGACAACCTCAATCTTTTCTCCATTTATTGTGATGTTGCTTATTGATTCAGTTGTGAGGATTTTTGTCCTCTTTATATTGAGATGTAATCCGTACTGCAGACCGTGTTCTGTAATCTTCATCAGTAAGTGCCTCAAGTTATCCCCACTTTCAGCAAGCAAAGTAGTATCATCAGTGTACCTCAGGTTGGTAAAGATTCTTCCTCCAATCCTGAAGCTATGTTTTTCTTCATAAAGTCCACCTTCTTGGATTTTTGCTCATCATATAGATTGAATAAGTATGGGGAAATGATACAACTGTGACACACTCCCTTCATGATTTTAAACAACGCAGTGTCCCCTTTTTCTGTTCGAACCATAGTCTACTGGTCAAGGTACAAGTTCCTCATGAGTACAATCAAGTGTTCAGGAGTTCCCGTTCTTCTCAATGTTATCCATAATTTGTCATAATCCACACAATCAAATGCCTTTGCATAGTCAATAAAGCACAAGTAAACATCTTTCTGGTATTCTTTGCCTTGAGCCAAGATCCATCTGACAGCAGCTATGATGTCCCTTGTTCCATGTCCTTTTCTGAATCCAGCTTGCTCCTCTACAAGTTCTCTGTCAATATACTGCTGCAACCATTTTTGAATTATTTTCAGTAAGATCTTACTGGCATGTGATATTAACGATATTGTTTGATAATGTCCACATTCTGTGGGATCACCTTTCTTTGGAGTGGGTAAAAATATGTATATCTTCCAGTCAGTTGGCCAGGTAGCTGTCTTCCAAATCTCTTGGCATAACTGAGTAAGTGTCTCCAGTGCAGCATCCATTTGTTGAAATATCTTAATGGGTATTCTGTCGA
>NW_006922636.1:84792-85587 GCF_000298275.1 Orycteropus afer afer
TCAATCTTTATGCATTCCATTTCATTTTGACAACTTCCAGTTTTCCTAGATTCATACTTCGTACATTCCATGTTCCGATGATTAATGGATGTTTGCCGCTGCTTCTCCTCAATTTGAGTATTGCCATGTCTGCAAATAGAGGTCTCAAAAGTTTTACCTTTTCCATATGAGTAAGGCTGATTTTACTCTGATAATGCAGCTCTTGCCCAGTCCTACCTTGAGAGATTTCTAAGCTAAGTGACTCATCTTCCTCCTCTGTATTGGACAATGTTTCTGGACTATTCATAAATTTGCACAGTAATGTATCAGACACTGTCTGATATTCATAAGGTCTTCCCTGGCCAATTCTTTGAGAAGTGGATGGCCTCCTCCTTCTTCCTAGTCTGTCTCAGTCTACAAGCCAGGCTGATATCTGTGCAACAGGTGCACCCCACTGGGTTTGAAACACCAGTGGCACAGCCTCAAGACTCACAGCAACAAATCACCACAACAGAACAAACCAACAGTCAAGTTTGTCTCCCTTAGCTGTGGGAAACCCCTCCAACCACACTTACTGGATCCCTGTGGCTAACTCCTTGATCTGTTCCAGTCACTTTTGTCTTTTCTGTCCTCTCCCTGCTTCCCACCTCGCTGCTTGTGATGGGTGGCCTGGGTTTCCTCTCCTCACCTGGGTCCCTGTGACTGACTCCTCAATCTGTTCCTATCCCCTTTGCCTATTTTGTCCTCTCCCTGACTTCCTGCCTAGTTGCTTGTGGGGTGTGGCCTGGTTCCCTCTCCTCACCTGGCTCTCTGTGG